>NW_013665744.1:995537-1021697 GCF_000517525.1 Limulus polyphemus
ACTGCTAATGAAAACAATGTTGTAAATATACAACATAAATTTTTCTCAGGACTTATGTCAGTAGTTCTCTATCATTAGAAAAAAACAAGATAACTAATGTTTACACAACAGTGCATTTTTAACATTCACATAAAAAAGTGTAGTGTTGATTAATAATAAGTAAATTATACTAAGTTCAAAGATTTCAAAGAGAAATAACAAATCAAATGTGTGTTTAACATTTCTGCAGAAAGCTACACAAGAATTATCTCCATAAAGTTTTCCTAAATTTTAACTGATTTACTTATTTAAATCCTTCCATTCCTAAAATTTTTATTTTATTCTTTTATTAAGTTTTCCCTTTGCTAGCAAAACTAGAAAATTGTGACATCAATTCTCTGTCACAATAGCAGCTTCAACAGTAGCCTCAGCTCCAATCAAAAAGTTGGTTCATAAAAGTAGCTTCAAGTTCTACCATGGATTAGTACACAATCTCAAAGTAAAACAGCCATGTACTTGGAACGAAACATGAGGTACAACAGAGCTGGAAAGAAGGATGTGACTGAGCCCAGGTCATAACAATTTTTTATTAAGTTCTTCAAGTAGTAACCCTTGGCAAAGTTGTACTGTCAGTCAAAATATACATCAGAGCTAAGTGTTATATATATGTAGGCGGGACTCAGCTGTGTTGATTAAATAAAAAATAGACTGTTCAATTTACTGTGGGATGGAGGGTGCATTTCTTTTACAGTTGCTGTTCATAAAGATTATAACAAACAATTAGCAACTTGTATATATCGTCATAAATACTTGTTGAAAAAATCAAATAGGTCTACCAGTCAACTTGAATTCTCTGTGCAAACTCCTATATATAACACCCCTGTTTTACATAATAGAATTGCCTCATTAAGAAAAAACAAACAACAGAGCTTGGTGAAAGTGTGAGTTTCTTCAGTTGTGGTAGGCATAATACATAATGTATATCAAATATTCCACCAAAACACAAGTCAGGTTGTTTTAAGAGGAAAGAAGAGAAAAGACATTTGGAAAATTCACAACAAAAAAGCAGAAAATGCTAAAACATTATATGGTGAATGGTTCAATAGTGGGCTAACAACAATGAAAGCAGTGCAGCAGGGGAACTGCCAACCTCCTAGCATGAAAAATCAACTGCAGTTGAGCTGAAGGAAAGACTGATTTTGGCAATGTACAACAGCAGCAAATACAAGGTACTGAATCGTGTGCTATAAATGTTGTATTCAGTCAGTCAGCTTTATGTGAATTTTATAATCTAACTACTTCACCAGACTTTTCTACAAAATAACTAAGATTTGAAACTGGGAAACAAAAACCTGTGCAGCTTAACCCTATGGCTATCGGGTCCTTATATTGTAAGGACCTAACAATGCTATTGTTATATTTCATTTCAAAAATAAAAGTACTGGATGAAATTGTTTGAAATTTAACAAGAACTTTTTTAAAAGTATGAAGTTTCAGAAAAATAAAACATTTAATTTTTTACTTTTTCTATTTCTTCTAAAAATTCGTTATTTAATGTAGTTATTTGCATTCAGACTCTGAACACTTCACCAGCAAGGCAATTTCCATGTTGAGTATAAAATTACTCTTTATTATCTTACAGTTTCTAAATTTATATCAAGTTTTTTATGATAAATGTTTATATTTTATTTTCCATATTCTCTACTATATCACTAACTCTAGTTATTATCATCAAAGTACAGAGCAATGAAATATTTAAAATTACGAAATGAAAATATGTACTTACCTTCATAGAATAGTCTTAAAATATTGTCTTTGATTCATATGCGTAGTTTCATGTTTTACTTTTCACTGATAATTTAATTTTAATATTTTATTTTTCTTTCCTGGTATTTACCATCAACGGGTTCCTGTGGACAATAGTCTGGTATGAGCAGTGGAGAAACTTTAGCCTCCAGCAAAATCGATTTGTACATGCTTTATGTTCTAAGACTTGTGGAGTGGATGTTAAATTAGAATATATTTAGAAAATTAGTGAACATTTCAAATATGAATTTTAAAACATAAATCTGTAGATTCTGTATTTTATTTTTGCTGTAAGCTGTTTGGTGAGGATAGGGAAGTGTTTACTTGAGGTTTCTCCAACTGGCAAAAATTATCACAAAAATTATTTCAACATAAAGCTTACCAGAATTACTACTAATGTAAAAACCTAGAAATCGAGTTACAAAATGAAACTACAATAGACATAAATTTTCAAGAAAAGCTAAACAAGGAAAGGGAACAATGGCTTTTTAGAATTCTGGACTGTGTTTTATATTTAGTATCACAAAATCTAGCCTTTTGTGGTTCAGAAGACCACCTGTACACAGTGAACAATGGAAATATTTTTAAACTGTTGAACTGTTATCTAAGTATGACTTTGTCATAGCTAATCATTTGCAATGTGTACAGCAAGGCACTAGTGTTCATTACTTAAGCAAAGATAACCAAAACGAATTTTTGAAGTTGTTTGCTGAGGCTGCGACAGGAAAGATTTGGGACAAAATACAGAAAGCCCAGGACTACAGTGCACTGATGGAGTGCACTACAGATATTTCTCACAAGGAGCAACATCAATAATGATTAGATATATTAAAATTACTGGAAGCCAAATTGATGCGCAGGAGAGATTTCTGGAGTTTCTGCATATTGAAAATACAATGGAGGAGTCTTTGGCTGATTTGCTACTAAACTGATATACTCAGCATGAAATAGAATTTGAAGACTGCAGAGGTCAGTGTTAAAACAACAGGGCTAACATGAGAGGACCCCACCAAGAAATTCAAGCAAGAATAGGATAGGTCAATGAACATGCAATGTATGTGCCCTGCTGTTCCCATAACTGGAATCTTGCATTGTAATATGCAGCAGAATCATTCATAGAAGCAAAGAATTTCTTTGGAGTACTGCAGCATCTCTGCAAGATCTTTTTAGGGTCCATTAAACATTGGGATATCCTCATTAAGCACCTGAAATGTTACACACTGAAGCACATTCTGAGACATGCTGGATTGCTTGTGCTGAAGCGTCAAAGGCAGTCTGTGAAAAACTGCCTGAATTATTAAATGCTTTGCTCAAAGTATTTGAAAGTAGCAACTGTGACGGTGAAACCCTGTCTGAGATCACAGGCTTTGTGAAAGCACTGGAATTGTTTTCCTTTATTTTAGGCCTGGTTGTGTCGAATGAAGTTCTTAGCACCAACAATCACGTGACAGTGATTTTACAGTCCCCCAATTTATATCTGACAAATTCAACAGATGTGGTATCAGCAATAATGAAACAATTGTTGGATTATTGAAAAAATAGCTTCAGCAAAGCAATGAAGAAAGCAAAGGTATTAGCTCAACAGCTGGACATTGATCCTACTTTTTCATCAAAAAACACCTGCCAGGAAAGCTTTCTGAGGATGAATCTTAAGTGCTCAGGAAAAAAATTGAAGTTGTTTTTTTTAATGGCCTATTAGATAATGTTCTGATGGAAATTTAGGAATGCTTCGATTTTTTGCATTTGAATTTTGGTTCTGTGTTCCATGTAAAAACATCTGGAAGTGACAAAAAACTCAAACAAGCAAGAGATGAGCTGGCTTGATTTCTTGGGGACATAGATGGCTCATACATGGCCCAAGAAATAGCTATACTTACTCATCTTTTACCTGATGATTTGATCTCTCGGTTTCAAGTGTTGCAGTACCTGGTACAGAAAGACTTGAGCATAGCATTCCCAAACATCCAAATTGGACTGCAAGTATTGCTTACAATTCCAATTACAGTTGCAAGCACTGAACCATCTTTCACTAAACTGTCTTTGATAAAGAACTACCTGTGCTCAACAGTGTCAGAGGAGAGACTGCCTGCATTGTCTATACTTTCAATTGCTACAGTCAAAGTTCATGTAATGTAATTAACAATTTTTAACTGAAACAAGTGAAATATTATAATGGTAGGCTGTTTGATATTTTGTAGTTTTATGGTGTTAAGGACAGTGTCATGTATAATATTCAATCCATGCTTTTATTATCTGGAACTGAAAAGAAGTGGTTTACACTTTTGAAATTATTTTCACAATCCTTGCCTGTTGTATGGTCCTTTGCTCATATCAGACCACTATGTAAGGGTTTTAAGTTTGTTAAAGAACAGTTAGGCTTTCCATAAAAAAGTCACTAATGTTAAAATGCATCAAAATGTTTCAATTTCATTATTCAGACATTTAATACACTTTTAATGTATTTATGAAATATTGCACTTGGTATCTCATTTAATATTTATTTCATTTAAAAGAAAATGACATATTCACTTGGTAATTTTATAATCATAAATTTAAATTTTTAAACTTTAACTTAAATTTTCAACATTTGGTTGGTAGTTTGCCAAATGTAACCTCTATTTCAAACTTTGTAATAAATAAAATCTAATAAAATTAACAGTTCGGATTCAATGAATAACAGTCTCTCTTTTGCATATATTTACAGTAAGAGCATAAAAACTTAAACACAAGAAAAGATACAAGCATCATAAAAATTCAATGTTGAATTTCTTTTTATGGGAAGAATGACTATGGCATAGTTTTGTTTGTTTTACTGTTTCTCATTTCATAAACACTGAAGGTTAATGGCAGAATACAATAAATACTAGGGGCCTATATATTTAACTCAAATACAGTAAAAACGTTACAAAATGTACAGTATGTTAGTAGATTGATGGGACTCATTCACTTTTAATATAACTTGCTTTATACACATATAAATTAACTTTTAACTGACCTTCTTGAACTTTTAACAGTATCCCATATATTGGCTCTTTTTGGAGAAGATATTTCTTCAAATATTTGACATATTTGCCATTTTTTTCTCCTCTGACTTCACATGAATAATGATTAGAACCGCTAAATATAAATATAATGACATAAAACATATGTTTTGTGTAAAAAAAATACACAGTTCAGTAGTTTTAGAATCACTGGGCTATATACATTCCACAGTACCCTAAATTAGTAGAAAAAAGATGCCTTTTGATCCACGTTTTTTTCTTTCACATGAAAAAAATGTATCTACTAATCTGACTGACCAATACAATTTTTTGCATGTCTATTTTTTACCTAGTAACATGAAGCATACAGTAGTTTAACTAGAAAACCATACTCATTTTTAACCTAAGAAACAACTTATACATATGACAAAGAAGACAAAAATAAAGTACATCTCAAGTTACAGGTATATAAGTAAGTACTACACAATATTTATGGTTATCATTTCAATATTTATTAAAATAGAGGCATACATGCAAATCTTACACCAAGTCTTAACTACTATTTGAAATCTTTGTTTTTTGAAAAATGATATACTAATTTTAAATAAAGTCTGCGATGCACAAAATAGGAATATATATAATCATCACACTCTTGTTTTAATCTACTGAAAAGCTATGGAGCTTACAAGCAGATATGGAATAAAAAACTTCCTCTATAAAAACCTAAATCTGAACATTCATTTACCCAATATGATCATATTTACATTAGATCTTGTTACCATTATATTATAACTTTTGTTTTGTTTGGATTGGTTGTAATATATTGCACTAGGTGTCACTGTTATGTTGATCTAATGCAAATGAGATTTATAGATACAGACAATTGATGTGGGAAATAGTAGTCCAAGAAAATTGTATGCAAGTCATGGATGGTTGTACAAGAAAGGAGTTAATTTAATCTTGAATATCATCGTCAGAAGATCATCACATTTGCAGTTGTACGAATCCAAAAGGACCATAAACCCAAGATCATTTGCTGCTATTATATCGAACTATTTTATTACTGTGTCAAAGTCAGCCGTGGTAACTGATAAAAGACTTATTTGTCAGACTTTGGTATAATAGATAATTGTTTAATCATTACATGGTTACGGTTTTAATCTTTTTTTTTATATTTGTTTCATTATTTTTCATATTTAAAAATTAATGCACTGCAATGCAAATTCTCTATTTATTGGTTGCTCTAAAAACATTTCTGTGCATACCAGAATTTCATTTCTTTATTCATTAAAATTTCAGTATGTAAGAGAAGTGTGCTTGGCAAATCTGGTCATAATCAACCCAAATTTGGAGTGCAGTTGACAAACTTAGCCATAATCATTGCAGATCTGAATTTATATATATATATATTTTTTTTTTCTTAATCCAGCTATACATATACAAGATTTAGAATATATAAGACAGATCTAGTCATATTCATTCTATATTCAAAATAATGTTTTTAAATAACTAAAATCACACAACTTTATCACAATTTTGATTTTTAAGCCTTATTTGTATTATCAACTTATTTTGACTAAAAAGTATAAAAAAGTTTAACAAAAGAATAATTTAAAATGCAAAGCAGCTGAACCAGAAATTGGAATAATTATAAAAGTATTTCAAAACCAAATATTCTAAATCAAGTTGAAAGAAGACAATGTATTTAAGGTTAATAGAAAAATCATGGTGTACTTACGTGGAAAATCCATAAATGGTATTTCTCATCCCTTCAGAGATGTATATTTTTTCAGGATTACTGTATCATATAATGGCAAGGAACACATAAAACTGTATCATAAATATTTCCATAGTATTTTTCTTTTGTCATACTTAACATTTTTCAAATGGGTTAAAAGTGAAGTGATCTTAACATACTTTCCAGTAAATTGAACAATATATTTTATAACAAATACAGTAAATTCAGAAACAAAACATTCATAGCATAATGATGAATCGATATCCATATCTTATTTTGATGTAATGTCACACAAACTACTGATAAACAGACCATGCTTTGCCAGCAATAAGTATTATATACCATAAAAAAAACTGCATTGTTTCAAGGAAAGTTATAAATGAATAAAAAGTCGTTTAACTTTATGAACACACTTAAACAGAAAAAAAAAACCTAAGGTTTGGTAAATAGGTAAGAAACTTCGTTACAAGTGTCCTGAATAGATGGTTCCTAATTTTTCAGGACAGTATAATAGAGGATAGATTCCCATGAAATTATATACATATATATATCTATACAATTGTTGGATGATCTGCTGTTTTCATTACAACAAACATTCACTTGAATATACCATTAAATAAAACTAATATTGATTTACTACATTTTAATAGCTAAAATGAGTAAAAAGGAATAGTATTACACCACAGTTTTTAAATTATATATATTAAACAATACCTACTGTTTCATAAGAACATTAACATGTAATATGCTGGCTTCAGAAAATTAGTTTTTAAATTCTGCATTTTTTAAGTTGGATTATTTCATTTATTTGTCAATTTGACTTATTTATATTATTATTTCTGTTATTTTACACACCTATTTGGCAGTTGGAAGCGGCATGTATCCAAAAGTAATACATTGAGAGCAGTGTTCTTTTCTACCATACATTCTGCAACAAATTGAGCACACAAGTTTTCACTGGGATTCATGTTACAAGATGAATCAACTGGTACAAGGAAGTTTTGTTTGTAGTGTTCAAATCCATGTCCTACATAGAAGAATAATCCTAGGAAAAATAGCAAATAATCAGTAAAGTTGAAGAAGTACTACAAAAATAATTATTTTTACACATTGTTGAAAACAGTATTTCACAATGTCAGAATTTAAAAATATAGATTCTCCTTTTTTGCCAGTTGTCAAAATAAAATACTTTTAGTTATATTTCTTAATAGTATAAATGTATATTGTGTTGTTGTTGGGCTTAGGATTCTTTTTCAGTAGGTGTCTGTAACTTATTAGCAATAAATTCAATGATGAATAAACAGCACACACTTCAGTTTTCAAAATAATATATATATTCATAACAAGTTAACGTATGTACAATAAGTTATTCAACACTATAAATATTATGGGCATATCATAAACACTATACATGTAGTTCTCTCTTTCTTGTCAAATATCCACTTAGGCCTATTCAATTACTTTAGAATTTCAGTCGACAAGTTGAACTATCTTCTCTATTTCTATTGCACTAGTACTCTCTGTAATTCACTTATAATTGTGGTGCAAGTTATCATAATTGTTTTGTCTTCTTTCTTCTGAAGATCCTCTGTTCCTTTTGTCAAAGTGCACTCACGCTGACATCAATACATTGCATGTGACGTTCAATATTCTCAACATCAATGAATTATTAACAAAACTTCCTACAGTCATCTGCTTTTAACTCTTATTATAGCAAAAACTGAAGAATAATAAAATATTCACGCACAAAAATAAATTAATCTCTAATATCTAAACCAAACAGTCTTTTATCATAATGCACACCACCATTACTAATTATACTGCTTCAACAAAAACTTAACGCTGCTTTCCGGGTCTAGCATATATAGGCACCATACCAAATCAGGGTTGTCTGCTGCCAAGGATTAATAAAAAGAAGTTATGCATAAAATCACTGAACAATCAATAGTGCAACAATAGTTGGTTAGAGAAAATTTATAGTAGCTTTTTCTATAATGCAACACTTTCGTAACATACTGTAGTTTTGTCAACTAAAACTACATTTCTAGTAAAGCTAAGCTGCCACTATTAATCTTTAATAACTTGGAAGAATCCTAAAAGCATTTATTCATTATTATATATCAAAATGATAAGATCATTATCTGTTTTTATAAGACTAATAAGAAATAAGCTAATTCAAATAAATTTATGTAAAGTAAACTTTACAGTTCTTTGCTAATAACATATGAGTGTATCTAAAAGCTAAATAAACAAATTATATCTTTTATGTTTCTTTTAAGTCCTGATAAAACTCTAGTAGTGAAATATTGGTAAATAAATGTTTTCTAGAGTAAGCAGTATTTTTTAGCTGTAGATAATGCCAAGCACTACATGATCTAAACAGAACAATTCAAATAATACATCAGCTTGAATAAGTATACCATACGTCTTCAGTATTTTTAATAATGAAGCTGAAAAACTGTTTTATTTCAGAAATTTAGTTTTTTTTGTATGGATTAACAGACAATCAAGGTCTTTTAATGGTTGAATAATTGAAGATAGTATTTTAAGTTTATGAAAATGTATAGAACATTAAATTGAAATGAAACATTTGAAAATCAAACATCTTATTCATACATGATTATTTTTTTAAATGAACCAAATCCAAAGTGCAACATTTTCCTTACCTAAAAATGTATTTCAGATACCTCTTCACAGAACAGATAGCTAATACTTTGTAACACTGCTGAAAAGTTTTTGCAAATGCCCCTAGCCTCTGAATGCAACTCCCATCCCTACATTCAATAAAGTACACTGTGACAGTCTATGATGCAATGAAGCATTAGATTATAGCCCTCCACAAATAACAGGGTGATACATCCTCAATGTGCAAACACTGCCCTTGAGCACTTAATGTATACTATTAGCTTATTCTCGATGATGCAAAAGAGACACACACAGAACAGACAGCTAGGATCCCACATTGAGAAGACTGTGGATGGACTTGTGTAGAAAAAGAAATAAAAAGAAAGTTCTTTTTGGAAAATATAGTGACAGTAACGGAAAACTTATGGAGTGTGTCTCCAACTATAGGGGAGGGGAGAACTAGATGAATACCATATCCAAACAGAGTCTCCTCTTCATTCAGTACAAATGATAATGCAGAAGGGATCTGTCAAAAGAACATCCTGCTTCATGCTAGTGTTACAAAGATGGGTCGAATGTGAAGGGTGGTCAAACATTTTGTATATCTCTGGAGGTGGCAGACCATGCACATTAAGTGTGGCTCAATATTTCAAACCATATAGTACACAAGAAATATGTGATATACTTACAAGAATATGCAGGTGCAGGGATGGTCTGGTCCTTAGCACTGGGGACAGTCTGGAGCCTCTAGAAAGATTGTAGAATGATGACTGGAGAGAGAGACGAAACCATGATGTGGTGTATGTAGTGTGACAAAGATGTCATGGGTCACCCACAATCGCACCTGCAAGATCTCATCTAGGGGACAGTAAGAGAAGCCATGAACTAACAAACTTAATGGGTGATGACATGAAAAAAATGAAAGCTATCATCTCTCATGAGGAACAGAAAAGCTGGACAAGTTGTTTAACTCAACTGGTCAAAACGGAAAGAAATAAGTCATGAAAAGAAGAATCTCATAGCAAAAAACGTGTGAGACAACCCTATGAACTTCCTTTAAAAACAAGAAATCTGCTGAAGCCCCATGGACAGAGATAATGGGAAACAAAAGTTATTAGAAATGACTGCTGATGAGCTGCCTCAGTTAGGGTTTCCATCATACAAGGAACTCCCTTAAAAGCCACATCTTAAAGGAAGGGTGCCAGTTAAAATTCCCTGAAATAAGTAAGACTACCTAACCAAGTAAATCCCAAAAACAAAGAAACCTAGTTAACTGAAACTCTGCACAAGAAGAAATCAAGGCCAAGATGGAGAACGGGTAGGTATGATTTTTCCTCAGTACAGTTGCTGGAGTCATGATGTGAAGCCTTAGAAAGAAGGTGAAATGTGAACAGACAGACAAGAGGCTGAGCAAAAAAAGACAAATGGGCTGAGAACAAGAAAGAGAGAGAGACAAAGTAGGTAAGGGAGATCCCCAAACTGGAAGAAACGACTCAAGGAATTGAAGCTTTATGTAAGGAGAAGAATCTTGATCTTATGCATAGAATAAAATTCTCAAGGCCTGAAAGAGATTATGACAATAAGGAGTCAACAAGATGAGACAAAAATGAAATTGGTATGAACACAAAAATATAACTGATGCAGTAAAGAGAAGATAATCAGAGAAAGAGGAACTGTAAAAAGAGAAAGAATGTCACATACCTGTCATATCAAAGCAGAAAAGGATGAAAGTTGGATTACTTGATCTTCATCAGGGAGACAGGAACCAAAAGGAAAAACAGGTGGTGGGAACAGCAGGTTAAAATCATCAAAACATGAGGCAGGCTCAGCAAAAACCAACAGAAGCAGAAGGTTGGGAAATCTGAATCCGAGACAAAGAAAGTCAAATGGAACAAACCACTTGGACCACAATATTTCTGTCTAAGTGCCTCCAGTTGCCAATGAAACAGTATAAGACTACTCCTGTTAAGGAGTATCTGGGTATTGGAATGTGTCAGACACATGTATATGCAAATTCATAGTTGAGACAATTCACAAAGCTTTTTTTTCTTCTTGAGTACAAATCAATAAAATGAGTTATAAAAATGATAAATGGAATTGGTAACTGAAAGTTAAATGTAATTTGAGTAATGCTAAAAAAATTGTAATTTTGAATAAAAAGTACCCGAGTGAACGCTGCAGTGCCAAGGAAAAGAATGCGCTCTTGATATACTGTATTTTTAAACATATAAGTTGATGTGAGGTATAAGTCAAATTTTTAATTTTATCAACCTTAATTCATATATAAGCCAAATTGGAGTATAAGACGAGGACAAATCAAATAAGGTACCACTGTGTTGTATACTGTATGCCAATGGAAGAAATATGGTGGGAAATGTGCAGAAATTTGATGATAACAAAAGTCAGTTAAATAACGGAGAATATGAAATAAAAATATAATGAGTTAAAATTATTTTATTTCGTTTATTACACACATGAAACAATAACCGAAAGACAGAATTTGTCTTGAATATTGTCCATCTAGCCTTATACCTGCGAGTTGCTTTCTTAGTTTTCTTCGTCGTGCATAGAGCATCTTTCTACTTGTGCCAGTTTTGAACACATTTTTTGCTCACACTGTACTTACAGTGAGTGACCATATTCCTGCCATTTTCTTCTACAAATTTCACGACATCCAGCTTGAATGCTTTTGTGTAGGACTTAGTGGGAGGCATTGTGAGGTAAGATGGGCTTTTTTAAGGGTGTGGGTTTGTTGTTGAATGGTTAATTAAGCATGCTGCATTGAGCAGATCATATGATAATCTTCACAGCTGAAAAAAAACAAAAAAAACCAAACATTTATCTTATGAAACACTGACAAATTTTGATGACTAATCCTTAGATAAGTCAAGGCTTGGGCAGACTGCGAAAAAAGTCTCGTCTTATATGCTGAAAAATGCAGTCCACAAAATGCTCAACAAGATTCCCATGCATGGAGGATGTGTCACCTTCTTATTGGACAGGTATAGTCTAATGTTGATTGTATCATAGTCTAGAACACGTTAAAAACAGTTTTTGATTGTGTCATGAGATATTAGCCGTCTGTTCTGTGAAGAGGTGAGTAGCATGTCCTGAAACCCTCTTTTTCAACTTATTAAACATATCAGTCAAATGAATTTTTTCAGTAAAATATAAGCTACTTTAATTACACCATCCCTTCTTGATGCTCACTACATGTCAGGTTCACTTTTGATAACAAGCACATACATGCTGATTATTTAATATCATTCATACATTTAATTTAACTGCCTATTGTTGAGGAAGTGAGAAGGATGCATTACTACTTTTTTTAGAATTTAGCTAGGTAAGTTTCATTTTTCATTCTTCTGAATACACTCACCATCAACCCGGACAATACAAATTTCATTACGTTATTTATAGAGGTATGATAATATTTTGGGAGTTTGAATGCCAACTTCAGAAAATAAAGTTTATTTATCACCCTCAGTTGTCCATTTGTTATGTATATCTGCTTGTTTTTTTATTGAGGAACAATTATTTTCCCATACCCAACTCAGCAGGTGAATGGTAGTTCCAGGTTTTGGACATTGTAAGCTTGAACAGCCATATATATTCCCAACCCTTTCAGTTCTATTTTTATTTACATTATTAGGTTTGTGAATAAAGGTTTTATTTGACAAAAGTGTTCATGTGTTCCCATTTCCAACTGGCAAACTACTAGATCGAATATCACCAAATCTTTAGGGTTCACAAGGGAGTGACATAGAGAGGAGTCACCATTCAGATCTGTCCTCCCCTATGCCTTACATGTGGGTTGAACAGGTACATCAGCTAGTAAAAGTTAAGTCTTGCTCATGGTGTATCCCAAACACAACTGTGTGATTTCATTTTGCAGTTATGCAGATATCTCTCTTATTAAGGCATATTTTTTCTCTTCCATATTGTTGTATCTTCATTTTGCCTTTTTATGTTTGATGATTTGTTTTGTTTTTGGTCTGGTTTTTTGAAAAAATTAAAAAATATCATCCAAGGTAAGGAAGTGTTGTTGTATTACATTTTCATTTCTTTATCAGTTGAAGTTAACATAACTGTGATTATCTTTATTACAATATATATGTATCAGTGTGCATAGGCTTCCAAAAATTTTTCAATATTATACACCTACCAAAAGGTCATGATGTTATTTATGTAGTCCTTTGTGTGAATATTGAACAAAAACATAATGATATTACATATAATGTGTACATTATTTTTTCTAATATTTGACAATGTAAATGTTACCAAGTCAAGAATATATAATAGTAGTTGTTGTTACAAAATATTTATATACAGGGAGGGGCAAAAGTTATTATACAGTTGGTGTAGTTGGTTTTATCTGGTTGTCCCTAAATTAACCATTAAGAATACAAGTGAAACCAACTTAATTATTGTTTGTTTCTGAGTAAGATGTTAGAAATTAAACTATGTTATAAGTAAAACAATTGCATATTCACTTTTGCCCCAATCTGTATATACAGTTGTTAATTTGTCTGTATTCTGTTACAAGTAAATATGAGGAATTAGCTGAAATGTGGTAGAGGAACTCTGGCGGACTCTCCAAAGACAGAGTTTAGACAGGTAAGTAGCTAGATAAACATTCTTAAATTAGTACTCATTTAAATTTTACCAATTTACTGTTGAAAATAAGGCTTCATGTGTTAAAGCACAAAATAACAGAAGGAGTAGCCTATGCTCCATTTATACAATTATGTTTCAAACCCAGCATTGCAGGGTAACTTTGTTTGTATACACAACATTACAAAAAAAATATTACTAATAATTAATTTATAAAATAATAAATATACAGTCTATTAGTAAATATAAACACAAAGAATTAGTACTCTTATCATTCCAAATAAACTGTTACTTTTTATTTGATAATTCTATAACATTATATTTTAAAAGGTTTATAACATAAAAAAGGACAACTTACCATACACACCCTTACGTAATTGACTGCAAAACAAAGATACAGCATTTTTCATCTCATCCAGTGTTAGGTTTTGGAATGCAAAAATACGGAAACCGGCCTTGGTCAGGAGATCTGACATTTCTCGTACATCAGCTATACTAGCTGGAACAGGTTTCCAAATGTTATCCATATAGTTTGCATTAGCAATAAGAAGTGCTATCTTGTCAACAGCTTCAAAAGAGAGACAAAATACATATATATCAGAATGAGCTTTGTATTAGCTAGAGATCTATTGTAAATTATAAAAAGACTATGTACACTTTTGAATATCTGATTTATTTTTAATAAAAATTAATAAAGGTGCTTGAAATTTTCATCCTGAATGGCACCTTATGGACTAGAAAGCTAAGCCAGATCCTTTAAGCCTAGTTCAAGGTCCAGACATAGATTTAACAATTTTGAACAGCTGACCAGAGGGAAGAAAATCAGTCAGAAGTACTCACCACTGGAGCAGACACTTTTAACAAAACTGAACAACTGACTGTTATTTTTATGATGTTCTCATAGCTTAAATTTATTGAATCTTGGACCTTTCAATCTGCAGCCTGGCTTACTAACCACTAGGCCATATTTGGCTCAAACTTATTAAGAGAGACAGAAATACAAATACATAAACAATTCAGATCACTTAGGGGCAGAACCCTAATAACTCAAAAACTGAGAAGACTGAACTTAAGAAATATATGGTATCTAAACATTATGAAGATAAACTAAACTACTGGTCCTGAAATGAAGACAAATTAAGCTAACTTTAAGATTCATTTAAAAAGCAAATCAAATTTTGTTATTCACTTTAAACTTTTACTCCCTTAGCAGTAAATCATCTTTGAAATGTATGCTCTTCAATTTCAAATTTTCATTTAATTAACTAGCAAGTATTCTGAAAAATACAGAAGCTTAAACATTACTTGAAATGATACTTCATAAATATGCATAAATTTTACAACAAAAAATATTTTATGTTCCAGTGACTTTTAAATACTCTATTATTTAAGTTTATCACCCTTTTATTTTCCATGAAACAAAACAGAGGATAATCTTTATGCCAAATTATCTTATCTTCCCATCCTTTTTCACTATAAAGAAATGTTAGTGATTTATGGCTTTTATAAATAAATTAGTTCTTAGGCTCATCCTGTTCAGTCTTGAAGAGGAAGGTCAAGTCTGCAGTAGCTATACACAAGGACATAAAAGTATGGAAGTAAAATAAAAAATCAGCATAAAGTTTCTGTGAAATTAAAATAAAGTATCTGTGAACCTTGTAAAAACATATGTTTTGCTTCTTCAACTCATTTTCAAACAAATAAAATTTTCAGGTCACAAACTATTTTTATACATGTTCTTGTAGCACTTACTACAAATGAAATTACCATCCTTTCATATATGAACTTTATCAGTTAGCAACTTCTTTAGTATAGATTGCTGTAGAGATAAGTGGATTTTGATAGTCAATTAACTGTCCAGCTCATTAACTGATTACATTGAACTATTCTATGATTTCCACAAGACTTGGATAATTGATATAATGGAAAATAGTAAAAATCAGAAAAACTAATTTAATTAGTTGATTATTTTCATGATATTAATTAAATTAATCATAACTTCAATCAAGTTATTTTATATGACACTAATCAATGTAATAAATGCTTATAGGTAATCAATTAATCAAGTTAGTTACCCAGCTCTATAGTTAGTATAGTCATAACTTAAAAAACTTAATCCTTTGCCTTTAAAGTAGGCTAGATAAATTTTATTTACAAAGCTCTAAATTTTGAATAATAGTCTGCTTCACTTAACCTGAAAAGCCACAAGAGTCTCTCTCTATATATATATATATTTATATTAGAAAAGCAGTAAATTGTTGGAAAGTAAATCTATTCACCTTCCTTCAGGTAGTGCATCTATGATTAACATCTTTATACATCTCATCAAAGCCTAAACTCTGCAGTGTCAGATATATGTAGAAAGAATGAGAGACTTTTACTTATCGTGTTCTTCACTTCTTGAAAATAATCTACTAGAATTATTTTCAAAAATGAACTTTTAATAACAGATAGCCTTGTCTGTGTTATCCAACAATATCTGAATCATCAAGTGTTAACAAATCATAGTAGTAACTGCAAAAATGTACCATAATACTGTCATTAGAAAAAAAAACAATAGCTTACCATAATAAGGTGTATCATCATTAGGACTATCAAGCTCAACTACTACTTCTTTTGAAAGAACAGAACCACAATCATTGCTAACTTGACACTGATATGTCCATTTATGTACTCCATCTTTTGGATAAATGTTGCGAAGTTCTAGATCTGATCGTGTTTCCCCTGTCAGCATGAGAATAAATTAAAAGTGAATCAGCTAAGACATTCCAATTCAGTATAGAGGACCAAAAGTGCTATAGTTTTTTCTAATAAGTAACAAATATTAAACAAAAATATATCCCAAACATTTGAAAAGTATCAGAAAAAATAATTCATTAAAGACATTAAACCAACTGGAGTAGTTTCACATTTTACTTAGAAATAAAAGTAACATCAGAAAATAACCAGATCTCCACTAGAAATAGCTAACAAAGTAAAAAAGAGCACAAAAACATTATTATTGAGCAAAGTATATCAATGAAACAAATTTATATTGTTTAAAGAAACATTTCTTCCACAATTGTCAAGTAGCTTAATGAACAATGCATAATTACTGGATTCCTCTTAGCCGAATTGCTGTAAAAATTGCACTTTGTCTTTAATTTTACTTCTTCTACAATCATTTCATGAAAAGTTAAAACTGATTTTTCAGGTTAAATCTTTGAAACATAACCGCTGTTTTAAAGCATTACTATTTCTTAAAAATATAAACACTGCTAATGATTAAGTTTCAGTATAATGCAGATTGAAAAGTTAACTTAATAGGTATCTCTACAAGTGTGGATGACTGTTGAGGCAGATATTTGGCATTAGTGAGGACTGAATGCTAACATTTTTATGTTCCACAAGTAAGGTATACTCTTTCCATCTTTAATATATCTAGTTTTATTACTTTTTTTAATATTATAATTTCATTACAAATATTGTTCACATTGTTAGTATATGTATTTACTAAAATCTCCTATGCTGGCTGAGCCTTGTGAGACATTACTGGGTTTATGGCCAAAAATAGTTAATAGTGAGGACACCCATGAATGCAACAATGAATTCTAATCTTTATAAGAGGTATGTAAGAAAAATATATATATTGGCTACAGTGATGGCCAAGTTGATTTTTCAGTTTAGCCCTAGATACACAACTTACTCCAATCAAAAGTTGTTATTGTTATTAAATGTTTGGAAGATACTTCAAAAAACAAAAAGTCACTTACATGAATGATTAAGTCATTTACGTAACCTTTTTATTCCATACTATATGTATTCCTGTGTTTAGGTAAACTACTCATACCTGATGAAACATTGTAGATTTGTTAATATGTTAAACTTGTAATAAAACTTTCTTTGTTCCTTGTCATCATATTTGTACATATAGGCTTTCTATATAATGATATATATTTGAATCTTCTCACCTGACATTATAGCTCGATTACGGTACCACTGGTAGTGCACTGGTAACTTACTGGAAGCTGTACAGTTTAATAAAAGACTACTTCCTTGAGAAGTCTTACCATTACTAGGATTTATTGGATGTGCAATGATTTCTGGAAGTTCTAGAATAAAACAATCATATTCAATAGTAACTCATTATATTTGTATTCATAAAAGTATAGCATATATTATTGTCTGAATTCATTCTCAAGTTTGGAAAATAAAAATGAAAAAACAAAATCTCAACTAAAAATTCTTTCTAAAATGAATTTTTGACAGACTTTCTCAAACAAATGGCTGACTGGATGATAAAAACAAAGAAAGGTTAAACAGCTTACTGAAATGGCAGAAAATAAACTATAAACAACCTGTTCTTTGCTTTTGATATAATAAAGGAAGGCTTTTGCTGTGGACATCAAATACTGAGGGTCAACTGCACTTTATAAAAATTATGTTCTGCATCCCTTGATGCCTTTGAAATTAATTTCTTTATTGTTGACCATACTCACTTTGACAGTCATGATTGTGTCCTACTGCCTGAAACTGCAATTTCCATTGTAACAAGCTCATGCAAGGTCAATCTAATAACAGTCAATCTAATTGACAGTCATGATTGTGTCCTACTGCCTGAAACTGCAATTTCCACTGTAACAAGCTCATGCAAGGTCAATCTTAGTCCCACATCACAGACCTTATGCTATGCATTAAAAATGATTTTAAAGATCGCATTTAAGTAGACCATGGCATAAATGTTTATAGGAGCTGCATTGAGAGATTTGACAGGTATGTGGTCAAATGCTATAATTCCAGTTTTTATTACCATGTTTCTTATAAAAACCACCACTGATAGTGAGGTGAGGCTAATGAGTATGCATTACCTTTAAATCTTTATCATCTTCTTAAGAGGATCAGAAGATATGGCAGGTTTCATTACCATAATCTTTTTGGATCAGAGGATTCTAATCGTAACCACAGCCTTCAGTTTGCAAGTAAAAGGTTGCTCAGGATTGATTACAATGGCTCTTGAGGTCCTAAACATTCTGATATGCAAATTTACTCATGTTTCCATGGGGAAACACTGAATGCTCCTTGCTTTGAATGTTATGTCATTTTGTTTTACACCATTTAAAAATCTTGCTATACGAAAATTGATAGAATCAGATACTCACAGGTAATCAGTTATATCAAGTAAAGGAGTTAATTGCTCAGTTCTAGGTGTTAAGCACCTACATATTTGGTTCACTCAGAATTTATGACCATTCATCACGCAATGCCATCACAGGTAAAAGTATGAGTGGCAGAATGTTATAGTCCTTTTCATGGAAAGATAAGTGTCAGGTAAAATAATTAATTGATAGAAATTTGTTACTAAACCAATTAATGTAATGAAAATAAATACCAACTAATCAAAATTATTTCTTTCGATTATCATTGTTATCAATTATTACAACTATCCAAGTTTCATGTGAGAATAATTGATTAATAAGAGTGACAATTAATCAGTTAGCAAGTTTTACTAATTGCTCAGCTCTATTATCACTTTACCTGTGATTCCACAGCTTGCATTTGACTGACTTTCTGCATTCTGCTGATATTAATGCAGTAAAATCAGAAACAGGTGCAGCTAGAGTATAGATGCATGAAAAAAAAAGTGAGAGTACCAAAACCATCTCAGGAAATTGTAAAACTGACATGGTTTAAAAATGCTTTGAATTTTGGTACAGCCTACTCCTTTTTAAGTTATGTGGCATTTTGCATTCCATTCTGGTTATTTCAAATTCTCACAGGTATGCATGCATTCAGACTGGTAATATAATTCAAACTGCATTTAAGTTGGCTCATCCTTCATGTACAATCTACTTGAAATAATTTCCATTCAACAATTGTAAAAGCAACAATTTAGAAAATCTCACACGTTACAAAACTTTTAATTTACTTTATATTTGTGTATACGACTGGTTTAACAAGTGTTATTTGCTTTTAAAAAAAAGAAATCCATGAATGTTTAATACCTTTATCAAAGTTAACATTTTCCTATACTGAAAATCTATTGCTGATAGATAACTCTGCACATAGAAATGGTATTTCCCTCTCGCATCTGCCTATGAGATTTGCAAACAACTAGCCTTGAGCTAAGTTTCACCTAACTTCACATGTTTAACTTAAACTATGCTGGTGCATGATGATATCATCATGCGATAAAACCCCTCCACTAATAGGAAAGCAACAAAACTTCTCTGCACAGTAACTTTCCCTATACACTTGCAATCTTGATAACTTCATTCTTATATGAGGCAAGGAGAAAAAGGGTGCATCAGAAGTGGAGAGGTCAGGTGGGAAGGTGAGTAGCTATTGAAAATACATTTTCAGTATAGGAAAATGTTAATTTCCAAGAAAATAACTTATCTCTTCACAGAGAAATTCTAGAATCTCACACTGAAGTGGTGGAAGGGCTGGTGTAAAAACTTATCAAGATAATATCCCTTTAAATAGTGCCTGAAGGGAAGCCCATGGAGTGTGACACCTGATGGCAGAGAAATAATAAGGACACACACCTGTGGGAGACTGCATTTCATCTCAATCAGGGTATATATTTTGCCCAAGATGAAAAGGAAGTAAGATGAAAGAGCCTGAAGTTTCACAGTGATGGGTGTAATGGGAACATGAACTACCAAGTACTCGCATACAAGTGGTTGGCAAACCAACATATGTAGTGTGGTTAGGGCAAAATTAGACCATATAATGTGTGTTCACCTTGACACTACTCAACAGACTATGGCTGCAGAAGGAAGGGGTGACCCATACTATACTCATAGTGTCACCACTGCTTTACTTCTCACAGTATTGTGCTAAGCTCAACTGTTGAGGACTCTCCATGGTCCACCACCCCAGCAGCTAAGAACTGGTAAGTGGCAAGGGTCTCTGATGCTCCACTTGAAGAAGGGGGGGATTTGCATTGGAGACCCAGAGAAGCTCCCAGATCCCCTTCAGACCACCAGGTTTCTGACTGGAGACAATGCAATGGGTGACTGCAAAGCCTTACTTCTATAAGCCAGCAAGTGCAAGCCAAAGAAGTGGGCAGTCACTTTCCTGGTGTGGCCTTTTTCATGAAAGTCCCTGGAATTGGTACAATTTGAAACAGACAACTTAGTCAATTTGTATACCAAGAGGGTATGTCAATTGTTATTGCAAAACACTCCATCTCACAGTGAGCACAGTTAGAGTAAGTGCAGATGGACTGAGCACTTTCAGTTATCCTGGCTTGATGCAATTTTGGAAATAAGCATACCCTGGGAGGCAACACCAGCTACCTGGTGTGATCCTGACTGATAGAAGGGAGGGAAAGAAAAAAGAGAACATACTTACCCATCTCAGAGATGGTGGGTTGATTGAAGAATAGTGAACTGAGGAAATTGAAATCCTGCAGGAGACAAAACAGCCAGATGATGAAGATAATGAGTGACGAACGTGTGGAAAGTTGTCCACATGCCTACATGGAGAATCTTAACAAAGGGCCTGCAAAGGTGGGAAGCAAGAGAGTGAGATAGGTGACAAATCTGATGCAAAGCAATGTGAAATAGCCTGAGAGCATCCACATTCAGAAAAGAATATACCAACTGGAGGAGTTGACAGACCCATTAAGTAAGGGTAGAAGGAGAGAGGTCCCTCGAAGAAGAAGGGTTTAAGGATGTGAACAAATAAATGGTAAGGATGCTGAAAGGTAGAAGTCTGTAGTAAGTAACATGGAACGACTCAAAGAGGACACAGAAGCTGATCTGCGTCTGAATAATCTATAGGTGAGAGATAGAAGGAAGGGAGATAGGAGAGAAAATATGGTTACCTTCCAAGCAGCAGACATCTTAGGAAGAGAAGATTGGTCTGTAGAGAAGTATACAAGTGCAGTGGAAAAGGATACCAATATCACATACATCTTAACGAAGGTGAGGAGGAGGAAATAAGTTTTCAGAGAAAGGTGGTACAAAGAGCAAGAAGCCAATGACTCAAATTATGCACGTGTGCAAAACCACATTAAGATTCCAGTCAAGATGAAGGAGCAAAACAGAATGGAGAGGAGAGGGGATGAAAACAGGAAGAGCCTGATAACCAGCAATGGTGGAGATCGACAAACCATAATCAAAAAGCCAGATTAAAAAAATAAAAAAGACAGAAAGATGGTTCAAAATAAGATAACCAGGAGAAAAGAAGTGGCAGATGGACCAATGACAAAAGACCTACCACTTTTGTTGATAGACAAATATAGAAGAAGGGCAACAGAAGTTTAACAAGAAGAGTTTCTACATGTTCAGAGTTCTGCCCAATGTGGAACAGACCAAACAAATCCCACACATAAAGATAGAGAGGTGATATCACTTGATGAAAAAAAAAGGATGTGTGAGGTTGAAGCAATAGATATGGGACATTGGGTAGAGAAAGGTTGGGTCCGGACACTAATAAAAAAAACAAAAAGCCAAGGCCGAGATGGCCAAAGAGATGCCACCAGTAGGACTTGACAAGGAATGTCATGTATCAAAGTGAGAAACTGAGGGAGGAGGTAAAGAGGAGGAGAGTCATAGAGAAAAATGTGAGACCAGACCAGGCTGAGAGCATTGGCAGTCAGAGCCAAAGGATGATGAACAGGAGACCATAAGAAAGGAAGCTTGAAATTGAGAGAGGTGACAAAGGCATCTATGAAAGGTGTAAAGACCACTCCTTTGGTAGAATATGGTCTAGCCACAATAGGCAGTCTGCCATCAGCATATGACTGGAAACAAGAAGAACCCAAAGTGAATGGGCCTAGAAGAGTAGGTCGAATGCCCAAAACCAAAGGGGCCTGAAATTGGTGCTCCCTTGACAGTTGATGTAAGGAACAATTGTGGAATTGTCGGAATAGATCATGACAAAGTGCTTCAGCAGTAAGGGCAGGAAATGGGAGCATACCTGACAAACAGCAAGAAGTTCAAGCTCATTGATATGGAGTGAATGCATGTCCTGCTTCCAAATGCCAGAAGTCATGTTGTCATTAAGAGAAGGGCCCCAACCTGAAAGGGAAGCATTGGTGAAGAGATAGCGGTCCAGTCTGGGGGTGTTAAGGGAATGATGGAGGTAGTATTAGCATGGCCCAGCCACCATAACAGTTCTTTGAGTAGAGGAGAGGGGAGGTTCACAATCAAGGCCAATGGAACATGAGAGAGAGTATTCCTTGGATCAGCAAATTTTACTGGAAGAAGTGTAAGTGTATGCACCCTAAAGGGGTTCCAGGAAAACCAGAATTCCCTAAAATGAAAGAACCACTCATGTAGGATGAGAATGAAAAGATCAAATCCTGATGACCAGGTATTCTATAGCTCACAGGCAAAGAGGAGAAGGCTGAGTTTGGATGAGACAAGAAATGAAAAAAATGTACAGAACTACCAAATACTGAGTAGGCACGAGAAAGGACATGAATATCTTGACCATCCCAAGCAAGTAGCTTCCTAGAAAAGAAAGGATGTATGAGATAAAGATACCACCCAAGAATGGTCCAATAGAAGTTAACAATTCAAGAAAAAAAAAGATAGCCCCAGGCCCTGAAGATGGTAAGTGAAGGCCCTCACAAAACAAATGAATGCAAAAGAGGCTGAAGCTAAGTCAAAGAGAAGGGCAGAGAATGGGAAAACATGAACCTGATAGATGGAACATACAAATGTATGAAGGATGGGTCAATAGGGATGTGTAGGAAGGTGTCCAACACATCGACTACGGCCAACTGCAAACCTGGTGAAAAAGACTATAGATGGGGTCAGGAGAAGAAGAAAAGGATATGGGAGGAGGAGCAAAGAGAAGAGAAATGGAGAGAGAGAGAGAGACCATAGGTGATAAAATTAAAAATGACTGTCAGCACAAAATGAGACCAACTGCAGGCGAAGAGGAAGAGACGATTACTCTTAGGGCTGGTAAGTGGCAGGATAGTTACTAACAAGAAGAGTGATAAACCAGACATCAGGTAGTGAGAAGATCAGAAAAAGAGGAAGGCCTGGAACCTGGAATGGGAAGTTAGGGGTAGACCAATACAGGACAAGAACAGGACTCAAAGGGCAAGGTCGAGAAAGAGGAAAAACTTGGGATGATAATGAGCACTGAAGTCATACAACTTCAGTCCAAACCTCCAGTGAGAAATTAACACCACCAAAAAAATCCAGGTAATGAAAAGGAGTACAATGAAGACCATGTATACAAGAAGGAGGAAAGTGTACAGTAAAGAGGAATACAACTCGACCCAACAGTAGTGGAACAAAGTAAGGAGGGATAGAGCAGAAGAAGAAGTGGAAAAGGCTAAGCTGGAAAACAGAAGGGAACAAACTTCTGTAGAAAAACCCCTCTGGAGCATGAAGAACTGCTTCAGACAAAGGTTAGAGGGAATAGAGAAGGGTGGTGAGAAAAAGACAAAGACTTGAAAGTGAGAACCAGAGAGCAAAATAGAAAACAAGTAGCCTGATCCACACTTAGACCAAATAGATAACAAAGAAAGGGAATCTAGAAAGGAAGAATGTCTACAAGTCAGGACAAAAAAGAGTCACAAATGCAAGGGGGACGAGGCATTTCAGTGTTAGATAGAAATTGCTAGAGAAGAAAACAGCATAAACCCTAATAACAAGCAAGGAGGAAAGTCAAGGTAAACCCCAAGAATGGGGTTTATGGAGTGAAGAATGAGCAATATTAAAGGACACAGGCAAAAGATAAGGAAAGGAACAAGCCAAAAAATGAAGTCTAGAAAGAGATTGGAAGGTTAAGGTCATTCCTCAAATGGTAAGGCACTACCCATAGCATATCAGGTTAAATATGTAGTTCAATGGACCATTCCTGAGTGAAGAGAAAGAATGTTAGCTGACAGAACAGAAGTAGGAGGCCCAGTAAGCATATGGTAATCCACAACACATTGAACAAAGGCTGCAATGTTCCCAATAGTTAACGAGATTCCAGAAGCTATAGTAGAAATAAGACCTGTGTGTATAACATCATCAATCACATAGAACTAAGTACAAGTCACTATCATTTGAGAAATCATGATAAAAAAATCAAAGCTTTTGAAAAAAGCTAAGTAAAACCAAAATTTCGTTAACTAATGCAATCTCATCAAATTGAACTTAAACAAGAAAACTGAACTGTCTGTTCAATGCAGTGTCAAGGGAAAGAATGAAATTATCTCAAGTTCAAGTGTATAGGAGATTTACTGTGCATCAAGGTTGTGTCAATTTCTTACTGATGGAAGGCTATTATTGCATGAGGACATCATCATGCACCACTGAAGTTCACATTAAACATTAATTTAGGTGGGAGTTAGCTCAAGGCTAGTAATATGCAAGTCTCATAGGTAGATGCATGAGGAATTTAAAATTATTTTAATACATGATATATACAATAATTTTATGAAACACAATTGTTTTATTACTAATTCCATGTCCTGATAAATTGACTACTATAGCAATACTGCAACATTTATCCTTTGGACCAGAAAGAAGGAAGACAATTTTTTAAGTAAAGACAAACATGTATAAAATATTTATATACTTAGAATCACTAAATTTCAGTCTGAAATGATTTTTCACTAGTATTATAAATGAAACAATTACCAAATACTTAATCTAATATTACAAATTTTGACATGAAAAATATAAATATGCTACCTTAGTTATGAACTATTACTAAATTTCAAAAAAGTCCTTCAGGGACAATCTCACCAAAGAAGTAAAATGACTGATGTTTTGGTTTAACTTTGACTTCTACAGGTGTTGAAATCACCTTATTAAAACCTTCAGTTTGTCTATTGTAATTGAAGACTTGACAGAAATAACTTCCTTTGTGCTCTATTCTACAAAACAAAAACAAAATTGTAGTATTACTCACTGAAACTCTTGTACGAAATTCTGAAATGTATAAATTTTCAAAAATCATAAAGAGGAAAAACCAATGAGACTCATAGTAACAGCTAATGATTCTCTGTAAGAGTAGGTTTCTTGGATCCTACAAAGGATGTTACAACTTTTCCTCCACATACATTTCCCATGGATCTGGTAAGTACCTACAGCTTAGAGACTAAACACTAACTCTTACATTTCACAATTTTTATGCTAAATTCTTATATCATTACACTTCTGATGAGAAAATAAACAGTGCTATTGTTTCATTGTGATAATCTATATGCGGATGACTTAAGAGCCTGTTTTTTATTTTTAAAAACAGTTCTTTTAAGTATTATTTTTTTAGTCCCACTATTGGTTAAAATCATGGAATTATACACTTTTGAATATTTTCAACAATTATTTTCAAACCACATACTTAACTAGAGCCCTCTAGTGGTAGACTATTGTTTTCAGTGGAATCATGTTAGAGATAACCTCGGCCCGGCATGGCCAGGTGGTTATGACACTCGACTCGCAATCTGAGGGTCGCGGGTTCAAATCCCCATCA
>NW_013665744.1:1022653-1037595 GCF_000517525.1 Limulus polyphemus
GCTCCCATCATCTAGTTTGACATGCCAGTATCTGAACATTCATTTATTTATGGTAATGGAAAGGGGTCAATCCAAGTTATCATGTTCACCATCCAAAATTAATCAAGACATGCCTTCCATCTTTAATGACCGTCACATGAAGATAGCCATGCACTCTCTGAAGGTTGTATAATTTCATCATTTAACATCCTCTGTACGTCAGTGCTGGCTACAGCTCACATGTTTCATGAAAGCCTGTGCTGTCATTGTTTAATTGGACGTCTGTATTTATGTAACGTTATATGACTGTGATTTGATCCATTTGGTTGTCTGGTCCCATAAATACATAGGAATATTCTACCATCGATTCACTCAGTTGCTGCCACTGTGTTGATTAGACCTCACAACCCATGTTGTTTTAGTTGTCTCTTCTATTCTTGATAAGCTTCACTTGAATACGGCATGGCTAGGTGGTTAGGGTGCTCGACTCGCAATATGAGGGTTGCGGGTTCGAATCCCCGTCACACCAAACATGCCGTGGGGGCATTATAATGTGACGGTCAGTCCCACTATTCGTTGGTAAAAGAGTAGCCCAAGAGTTGGCGGTGGGTGGTGATGACTAGCTGCCTTCCTTCTAGTCTTACACTGCTAAATTAGGGACGGCTAGTGCAGATAGCCCTCGTGTAGCTTTGCGCGAAATTCAAAAACAAACAAACAGATAACCTGTAGTGATACAATAGTGAATAATATTACAGAATTAAATCTTATGGAAATGTAATATTTCACATGAAAACTAAAAATACTTTTGAAAGTAATTTTACAAAATAAAGCAAAATATAATTCCTAAAAATTATTAAAACTCTTTCAATGAAATATTTTTATATTAAATGTATACCAGCAACTGTTCTACATGTAAATATCCAAAAATTGTAAAAATTTCACATTTCCTTTTCTTTGACCTTGATACTTTTCAACCAGAACAAAAAAGTGGCAAGGGAAAAGAAAAAAGATTGCCTTTTGTCTTTTCTGTCATATTTATGTGTAAATTTGAATGCTAAAGTTAAACCACTTCAAACATAAACACTTCATTTATTGGTAAGGAATAAGATTTGTTGGTGAATATCTTTAGAATGTATAACTATGACTTATATAAATTCATTAACTCATACCAATTTCTAATAGTTTCATCTAACTATCAAGGTCACTTAAAAACACTGCGCAGCTTCTAACACTTCTTCTTATATAATAAAATTAGAAAAATCAACAAGCTTAATACTAGTCTTTATAGGAATAAAAGCATAAGCTTGAATTATTGTATTTTGAAACAAACCACTCATAACAAATTTAGTACCACAACTCATTTCAAAGTAATAAGCATCATAAAAATCTATTGATTAGTGTCACAGTGCAAAAATAATCAACTAAATGAAATTAATGTTTTTAATTCTTACTTTTGATGATTATTCCAACAAGTGACTGAAATATTAGCTATTACTATTTTCATTGATATATGACTGCATGATATGACGATATGTGTGTGCATCGTGTTTGTGCACAACTCACTAATGATAAGGTGTGGCCTAGTGGCTGCTGGTTACATAAACTTACCACAGTGAGGCCTGTTGTCTGTGTTTACCTTGTATGTCTCTATAATAGTGTATCTTTAACTTAATATATTGCTACTTATTACAAGCTACAAACTCAACCAGTGTTATTTAGGACAAGACTGCTTTAATAAAACAAAAGTTATGGGAAGTTAAAATTCATTGTTCTTTATTAACTCAAAAAACTGTTGACTGCTAATAACTCACTCATTTAACTGCATTTGCTAGAAATTACCAGTGTTGCAGTCGAGACCTCAATGTACAAGACCAAGAATGAGACCTGAGGTTTCGAGATCAAGAACTTAGGGGTCAAGACCGAAACCTTGTCATAAAAGACTTGCAGTTAAGATGTAAATAAAGTTTGTTTGATGCATGTAATTTTTTATTCTTCTTGCTTTATTTTTTATTGTGTAATTTACACGTTACCCCACAGCCTTTGTTTTAACATCTCCTCCCATGAAAAAAAAATTAACAAAGAAAAAAAAGAAAATGTCAGCAAATAACACTAAAACCAGTACTGATGTCAGTAAATTCTTTATGATCTTTGAAGCCAAACAAGATTGCAGGAGATCTACTAGACATGTTGAATACTGGGAATAATCGCTAACATCCGACATAAATATGTACACCAGATGAAGTTCATACAAACTTGTAGTAAGCCTACGCATAATGCAATGTATAGTAGCAGTTGGTTTTGAATAGAGAGAGTTATAACCGAGGATTGACAAACAGGTAATATGGCAGTTGGTGACATAAACAAAAATAAGAGAGGTACTATATACATCACTCTAAAGGTGTAGTACCAACAACCAAGGGGGTTTTACTAGTAAAACATCTCTGATGCTACACTGCACGTCGTATTGCTTAATAATCAACAACTAGTAACACTCTATCAATAAGTAATACTGTTAAAGTTGTTAACCTACTTATACAAACAGGACTTCTGTTTAATTACAACTAGCTTTAGCCAAGAGGGAAGCATTGAAAATGTAAACCAAAAGTATGGTTGTCATCACATGATGCTCAAACACTGCCTAGTACAGTAAATTTTAAGTTTTAGGCTTTATGCATTCTAAACTTCCACCATAAGCAACATCTCCATGCTTAAGAGCTTATGATGTTTTTATAATGTTGTTAATTATTTCAAGTTTTTACACTGATGATGGAATTAGAAAATATTTCTGAGATATCTGTAATTAAAGATTTTTTTATATCTCTGTGATTTTCATATTTGTTACAATATTTCAATTTTAACCTATGAACCATTTTAACCTCTGAAAAGGAGTCATCTAGTATCACCATAAGTTTTTTGTCAAATAGTAAATGTTACATTGTTATTGTTTTCTAGGATCAATGTGAAATTCTTTTCACTGAATTATATATTACATATTTTTAACAAAGAATTATTTTATTAGTTTAAGTAGTCTTGTAGGAATTTGTTAGGAGAAACCTACCAAGCAGAATTCATCGTATTTTTAGCTTGTTACAGATTTCTTACTATGTTATGTATGTGATACTTCACCCTAAACTGTTGTACCTGATGATTTCTATCACATTAAACATAGGGTAGTTTGAAAATGTCTTTAAAAACCAAAAGAAAGCTGAAAAGTATGTATATGGGATAAATCTATTAGTTGGATGTAACTGATTAATGAACCCAGATATTAAGTGATTAGCAAATTCCATTAACAGTCCAGCTCTATTAATAGCATATTAGAACATTAAGTAATCACAATTAATGGGAAAAATATTGTTAATTTGAAACTATGGTTTCTTTTTTCCAGCATGATTGGGATACTTATTGCACTGATATCTCAAAGATAGAAAAAATAAAATTTGAATTTTACGCATATAAGTGTTCTTCATTTACAAACACAGTAAGTATGTATTTCTTCTAGTGCCATACATTTCCAGACAGTATATTTATTGTAAATTTAACCACATAATAAACTTACTTGACAGGAAAAATGTGAAGCACAGAGTTCTTTGATGTCTCTAACTCCTCTCCATCATGAAACCAAGTATATTGAGGGAAAGGAAACCCTCTTGCCTCACACACTAAAGTCAAGCCATTGTTTTGATCTTCTTCCACTTCAACATAAGGTGTAGGTTGAGTGATAATCTCTAATGGTTCTATCAAATAGTATTAATAATTTGACATTAATACTAGTTTCACATTTCTCAAATACCCCCCCTTTTGTTTTACTCTTTTTTTTAATTGTGCTTATATATTTGTTTTTGTTTTAAACATAGTACAAACTGTTATCAATAAACTAAAAGTTACCAACCTATTTTAAAAATTCAATACTTTTTCCTTTTAACATACATCATCATAAATTTCGTATTTTAATAATTATATATAATGTTTTTCACACTAAAATATTTACTACACACATTTACAGTTTTATATAACAGCGGTTTTAAATAATGCTTTCATTTTGTTAGGTAATAAAAAATGTTATAAAACGCTAATCAAGTATAGAAATCAATCAACAAAAACTAAAATTATTAAATAATGTTTTCTGTACAAAACTGTTTAAAATCTTTGTACTTTGATTAGAAAGTTGGGTATAATTTGACATTATGTGTGGCATTTATTAAGTCTTTGTGTCTACTACATCAAGTGGTATATCCTATTTTTTGTTTCTATCATGTTGAAATAGATTAATTCTTTCAGCACTGTAAGCTATAGTAAATCACTGACTTTACCTAAAAACATATTCCAATGAATATTTAAATGGCAAGTTACCTATGACCATTACAATTCACATTGCCTAAAAAATCTTAATTTATGAATGGAGAAAAAAATGCAATAAAATCAATTTTGAAAAAAAAAGCTATGTTTTTTATTATGATAGAATATAAATTAATCAACTAAAATGAATGAGCTATGGCACTGGTTACTTTATCATGTCATATGTTTTATGGCATTTACGTCATTACTTCAACACTTAATGCAACATTTACTTCACTTTTCTATTTAACACAATGTGCTTCCTGGTTTTATTTGACTGACAATTTTAAAGAAACCCTTTTTATGATTTGTAGCTACAGTTATTGTTTCATGTATGTGGTTGTGTTCTTCGCTCAAACTTTACTATTACAGGATGGCCTGTTTCGTGCTTAAGTAGGAAATATTTGTGCACCCCATGTAAGCTTTTAAGTTTAAGAGCTATTTCAAAAATATTTAATGTCTCTTTAATATTTCAGTTATTGTAATGCCACTAATAGATTACCTGTGTTAGGTGTCTTTAATTTTGATTAAATAGACTAAAGGGAAGGCAGTCTGTCAACGCTACACACTGCCAACTATTAGGCTAGTCTTGCCACATTACACAGTGTGATTTGACCTCCACACTTATAATGCACCCACAGCCCCTAAAGTGCAGAAAACTATTGTTTTTGGCAGTAATTGGACAAAACCATCGAGTATCTGCTCCATAGTCTGGTACGCTAATAATTTAAACTAATATAATCTATTAGAGCTGAATGATAATTTCTCAAATATCAGCCACATCTTTACATTACCTCTGTTAAGTATAGCCACAAACTCAAACTTTGCAGGTTTCCTAACCTAAATACTTCAATGGGCAAATTGAAACATTACTGACACATTGCACAATTTAATTCAAATGTGATGAAAAAATTATATTTTTACTTACTCATCTTTACAAAATGTTTCAACATTTTTAGTGTGAAATCAAAATAAGTGTTTGTATCATCAAAAATATTTTCTTACAGAAGAAAGTTAAATATATTGAAAATAACTGAAAAGAAAGATTGGTCTAGGACAACTGATGGTATAATATTTTTAAACCTATATACGTTTTGTATTATCACTTCTTAATGATTAAAATAATTGCTAATTGGCAACACACAATATTACTTTGTTTTTTACTCATCCTTAAGTAACACAAAACATAGCACATTATAAAAATAATAAAAAAAACTTGGCTGTCTTTTGCTATAATCCACCACAGTTCACAGTATATTTTACATGCATTGCAATTAAGTGAAAATGAATAAGCTTTATGGTCAAAATGCAACTCATCTAACTGAAAAACATCCACCTGCATGTAGTTGTAAACATTTTTCACAACTATTTAAAAAAGGTGGACACAATATGCTAGCTTCAGCTAAATAAAACCAAGTTCCTGAATCATATTATTATCTAAAATTATAATATTTCTGTTCCTATGAAATCACTTTTTAAGATAACCAAGAAATAGATGAGGGAATTTTATAATTTGTTATAATAATTGGTTGCTTGAGGTACTCTTAGTACAAAGAGTAAAACAAAAACAATGATCTTTGTAAAATTTTAATAAAATTATTAAAAATAATGTATTCATTTTTTGATCCACAAAATACATATCCTTTAAATAGTGGCAATAAACAACAAAAATACAGATGATGCTCTTAGATCCAATGAGTGTAGAAAAAGAATCTGAGAATGATGACTCAAAACGCACAATGGTAGCTTCAATACACCCTCTTTGCTGGACCTTGTTAATGGTAAGGGCAATTTTGTGAAATGGACATCAGGAAACTGTAACCTAGAGTATGGTTGAGGTATGTGAATATACCATGCATTTTTCTTCTTATAATATCACAGTGTTTATTCTGAATTTATCATTCATTCTGTACTGGCTCAGGTTTCATGTAACATATAGCCGAGAAAGAAATTATACTGATTTTGTTCTAGCAGGCTTGTTCCTTTGTTATTTTCTAATAGATAATACCTGTTTTACTGGGAGATACTGCTGAAAAGATACCAGCAGCAGTGTCCTTCAGTGGTAGTTCTGGTGATATCTAAAGATTACAACATCATCTATTTTTCAATGAGAACGACCAGTTGTGTGTAGAGCTAGTCACTGTGGGTAAATGGGACAATTTTTGTGAAATAAGAAATGCTGGATTTAGTTAATATGATACATGGATTCAGCATGAATGGATGAATATAGAGATCCAGTAAAAGTGATTTGTTGCAAGTAAGCAAAAGCAAGCATGCACACACACACACAGTGTTTAAGTTTGATGTCTATTATAACAAAAATTGTTCATTTTGTGTTTCACTTTGTGTCCAGTCTTTCTATTTCATTCATTTTCATGACTCAGTTACCCAGAAATTTTGCATTACTTTGTAATCAGTATCTTGAATCTCCTGTTATTATCCATCTGTATGTGGGGTAGGGTGCTTCGAATTTACTTAGTCAAAAATTTTATTTTGTAATTGCTAATCGGTAGGGTAAGCAATAGTTGCCTTTTACTATAAGAATTAATCTTATGCAGTATGAAAGTCCTCCAATTATATCAACAACTGCTGCAAGCGAACCAAAGTTTGAAAAAAAAAGTGTATTATCTCTCCACCAAATGAATAGTTAATCAACAACTTGTTTGGTTTATTTTGCTAATACTACACTTTCTACATCGAAATCCCAAAATCCTAAAATAAATAAACAAATGAGGACACCGCTTCCAACAGCAGTGAGAAAAGTTGACAGGCAATGTATTTCAGATAGAGCTGCTGCAGCCCTTACCTCAGCTGTTTTGGAAGATATGGGCATTACTCAAGAAAATGACAATGCTAAAATTGTCAATAAAACAAAATATGATGCGAATGAGAAAAATACCGAAAAACATTACTGACTTCTGATGAATCAAACTGTATTAAATCTATGTACTTTGATGATAGAAAAGATATAACTAAAAATTGTCATTAAAAATGGGCAAAAACATTATAAATGTGTAGTCATGGTACAGCACATAATTTTGGTCAGTGAACCAAAATCAATTTTCACGGATCCCATTTCTCCTTGTTCCGGAACATTAGAAAGTATAAAAAATTGTATAATAGTAATAGTAACAGATGCTTCAGCAGCTCTTTGTGGCTGTCGCAGAAGAAAGGAATTCATTAAAGCAAAACTTCAATCTCGCAAAATGATGAAAAAATTTAATACTAAGAAACTATACATAATCCAGTAATTCTATTGCCCAGTGGAAGGGTGGTTAGGTGGGCATAGGTGGAATTTGACATGCAACTACCTCCTCATAGTGAGTTCTGGGTAATTTAGGATATAAAACTCCAAAATTAGCTAAACGCTGCATATCCAAAGTTATGATACTTTGATTATGGTTATTTTAAGGAAAATACCCCCTCCTTCCTGCAGCAGTACAATATGTAATTTTAGAAGCCTGAAACTTATCCACATAATTACTACTATTAAATGGCACCAATCGCATACCCTGCCAATAATGATATAAGAAAGTTATATTTTTGATGCACCCTAATGTGGGGTCAAGTAATTTGATCAACCTTGTTATCACCAATGTGAAACTATCCAGCCTTTGAAGTGTGGCTTGGTCAATACAACAGTGTAGGTTTATACTCATCAAGGTTGTCCATTAATTATGGATAAAGATGCCTGTGATGGTGGAAGCAATCAACATCAATGAGGTCAGAAGCATAAAAATGCTAATGGATTATCCTACCAATCTATGAGAGCATGTCTTGTTCATTAAATATCCAGACCCCCAGGCACCATGAAGTGGTTAAAGCCATTGCAGCAGCAGTTACAACAAACCATATGGCCAGTGACAATTCTGCATCTGGAGTGACAGCACAAATGACCAGTAAGGATCTTCAAATGAGCAACTGAAGGACCCACACCAGCATACTTTGGGTACCATTTGCATCTCAGCATGTGCCTATCACAAAGTGGCAAACATATTAATAACACAAGTATTATCTGGCACTTGAATAGTAACTTACAAGGGCAGAATGATACCCATCCTCTGATGCTGCTAGTAGACCCCAGAGCAATAAAGCAGGAAAAAACAGTCATGTCAGGGAAAAATTTCTTAAGAGAGTTGTAGGTTCTCCTCTCAAGAAAATCGCCTTAGATATAGTTGATCCATAGTGTGAAATTGAAAGAAATTATCAATATAAGCTGGTCATTACTGATTACTTCACAAAGTGGGTTGAAGCCTATCCACTAACTGATACAGTAGCATAGTCTATCACAAATGTGTTGGCTGAACAATAGATTTCATACTTTGTTGTGAGTGGAGAGATCCACACAGATCAAGAAACTAACCTCAACAGTCAGTTGTTGTGAGTTAGGTGTGATGTAAATGTGCACTTTAACATATCTTTAATCTAAGGAGCTGGCTGAAAGGGCAGTACAGACTGTTAAGTATATACTTGCTAAGCTTAATTAAATTTATTGGAATGCGCACCTATCGTATATCCTGATGGATTAATGTGCAACTGAGCAACAGCTGACGAGGTGTTTTTCACACTTCCCGATATTCAAATGAGAAGTGCACCTCTCAGTGGACCTAATGTATGGCCCTCAACCCACTGCAGAAGTACCATATTGGCATAACATATGTGGAATGACTGCATTCTGCAATAGCAGATGTGCATAAAGTCTTGCAGCAGCAAATAGTTGTGTCAAAGAGATGAAACAACAATACAGTAATAGAATGAAAGCTTAAGCCTGGTGAGTGGATAGACTTATGGTACACATCTGCCTATCTTGACAACCAGACAGTGGTGAAAAACTCACATGTGTGTGTGATGGATGAACTCATTGACAAGTGAATGACTAAGGTAGCTGGTCATGTACTATTCTGTAAGAATCTATGTGTATTATGTATCTACAAGTGCTAGGAACAAATGCTTTTTGATTATCCAATGGAGTGTTGTTCAACTGGCCTGCTTAAGCATGCATTTAGAAGGCAAATACCAGCAATTTGGAAGTAACTAAATAATTTAAGTAATTAAATTTACCCTTCCTACAAAGCAAAAAGATTTGGTAAGAAGTGCTTCATAAAAAAAAAACTTTTTTTGTGGAGAAGGGAAAAGTATAACCATATTATACATAAATAACACAAACCCAAAAGCAGAAATAACAACAAATACACATGTAAGTACTAGTGTTACTACCCAAAACTATCAGTTAAATAATTCAATCTTACCATCTGCTATCAGTAACAAAAGAGGTGCTTCAAGTTGGAGATATTTTAACCATTCTACTAATTCTCCAAGAGTAAGACCATAGCTACCTAATTCATACAATAACATCCAAGTTGGCTTTTGCTTGTATTTTTGAGAAATCTCTTCAACTGAAATTCTGTAAATATAAAAAATAAAAACACACACATTAGTATGTAATTAAATACATCAATGCACAGAATGCCTTAAATATATTATAATATCTATTAACATAGCATTGTTTCAATAATCTCCAACACAGTGTATCATCAAGTGAAGTTAATTTTGATATTTTTTTGTTAAATGTAAAACTAAAGACTAAGACATAACTGTTTAAATAACTAGTAAAGCTATAATGTATGATTTTGAAACTTGAAATAAATAGAAGTATGAAAATGTAAATTTACTCCACAACTTTTACTTTTTGTTACAATTTTTTTTAAATTTTCATATACTTTTGTTATTTCACCTTCTTTTATTAAAATACAGTTATTATGATTCCCATTAAAGAAGTCAGCACACAGGATCACATACAAAGTTGTAATGGTTTTGGATTTTGTTTGAAAACTGTTATGATTCACAGTTAGCTTTTAAACTAATATATATTGCAAAATTTTGTATCTTATAGTGTATGTGGAACCAAAATTCATGAATATTGTTGCATCAGCAAGGTCACATGACTAGTGTCACGCCACGTTTCTAGAACTATCCTGTACCTTGGTGAATGCTCTAGCATTTACTAGATATAGGGTAGTCTGGTATATAAAAGAGGGTGACAACGTGACGGGATAATAATAATAATGTGTGTAGGTAGTGAGTAATTGAACTGCAGTGAGGAAGTATTGTTGAAGTTAACGTTCGTTGTTAAAACGTTTGTAAAAGAGCGACTGTTGAAAATAAGTGTATCGGTAAAGTTATATTCAGGAAGAATAAACCAGTTTTATTAAGTAAGGACTTGTGTTGCTAAAGTTTCGTCGCAACGAAGTTACGGAAAATCAATTAACAAACGGAGACTAACAATATGTTAAAATCTACCTCATAAGCTGTTCTTTAAAAATTCTGGTATGGAAGTCAATAGCTCATGAGATATGTAGGTTTATGATACAGTAAAGAACAATTATATGCAGCAATTTCATTTCTTGATAGCCCAGATCAACCACAAATTAACAGATTTATTGCATCCCTAAATAACTAAAAGAACGCTGCTTTGAACTATTAATACTTGCCTGATATTATACATATAACTTAAAATGTTTTATGTACTTCAATATTTTCATATTTAATGAAAACAAAATATAGCATTTTTATAATAGAATATTTCCAAGTTATTAAAAAAATGACTAGTGAAGCTAGTAAATTCAAGCAATTTCTAATAGCTTAAAACTTAAAACACTAAGCTATTCAATTTTAAATAATACAATTTTCCAAGGATTTTTTAAAAACTAAAACTTTTTTTTTGGAAAATATAAAAAATTTTACTGCCAACTCATATCAGTAATGTTTGAGCCTCTACCTAGAATACAAGGTGGGATTACTGTACAGACACAATATTATAACACAATACTTAATATATCTTGGTAACTTTTATTCTTTGCAAACTATCTCACAATATTATTTCCAGTTGTTTACTGCTTTAAAATGTTTTAATGATTTTTGTGAGTTTTCTATATCTACACAACCATAATTTTTTACTGCAGTTAATATTTTTGAAGAAGTGTTCAACTTTTCTGAGAAATCCAACACCCATGTTTACACTAATTTTAATTTTTCAACTACTAGTTTACTACAACCAATAAGAATACAAAAACAACTAGCTGAAAGCTGCAGTTTTAAGCAATATTAGCTCTCACCAGCCCAGGAAATCCTAAAAGATCAAGTTAGTTTCCCCACTTAAAGAACTATTAAATCCCTCTCTTAGAAATTCCTTATCATTCAGATTTTGAACTATATTCAAAACAGCAACAAGACATGCCAATTTTGGCCAGGTTGATAATTAACTTAAAAACTTAGGGCTGTTAATATTTATTTTAAATGTGACTGAAATCTTTCACTTCAGAACATTCATCTCACACTGCTAATATGTAATATTGAAGCTTTATCTCAATTACGTCAACCAAGCTCAAATCTCATTCTGACTATTACATTACCAATACTTTCATCAACAAATATTTCCAAGTTGAATTGTTTTCATCTATTCTAAAATATAACTATTAATTTAATATTATGCAAGAGTATTCTGAAGTACTATTACAATGTCCTTTCAAATTAAAGTACTTCTTAATAATCACATCAATTCAAGACTCCCACTGTCCCCATCTACTATTTAGCCAAACCACAAACAAAGAAATCACTGTTTTTAAACTGTGTTAGTACATTAGACACATATTATGTCAAGTAATCACACTCTTTCCTACATGAAGCTCTAAAACTAAGGACTCTGCAAAGAATGTTATAAAATATTACATATACAATGGATAATATTTAACTAACTATACTTACACCTATGACTGTTACCATTCGTTGGGGGGTTAAAGTTAGCAGTAAATGCACCAATATAAAAATTACCTTTCAGCAACACAAGGAATATTTTCTACTAATTGTTTCCATAAGGAGTCTCTATCCAAGACTGTGCAGAGTTTCTGATATATTCCAGTATTAATATCTAAGATACATGAATTATAGTCCATTGTTGTCTCCACAAAATATTTTCACATTGGAAATTTGTAGATTATAAATAATCTAAAAATAAAGATAAATATTAAAATGTTAGTAATTCTTTTGCTGTATTTTTCAATTTATATTTTCCACCATAAAGCATATTATCTTTGCAAACAATGGGCTATTACTTATTTATAGATTTCAACAACATCCAGCTGCCTACTTTCAATTCTCATCAATAAACATAAATCCAGTGCTACTACATCAATTAGGCAAATTCTTTAACCAAACAAATGTCAAGACTTGCATCTCTTTTCGCTTCTTTAAAATATTTCAAAATTGTAAAAAGGACTACATGATGCTTGTTACCCTCCAAAATGAATTGTCAAATCAGATATTCATCGTGTCAAACATTTTACACCTGCAAAGCAATTCAATCAATTAATGTCTTAGAAAAGGGAAGTAACTAGTGTAACTCTACAGTATTACATACATGTAGATATAACAAGGACTTCACTTTATAAAGACAAAATTCTTCAAAACTATTTTTATTATAAAATCTTACTATAACTAATTAAAACAATTTCGAGGTATATTCAAATAGATAATACTCATGGCAAGTTTCGGTCAATGAAAATCGTATCTAATATTAGTTCAGAGCTACATTCAATATTTAGAAAGAACTCAGTGTCATCTCGCAAGTTAAAAAAATATTAAAATCACAAAATGGTTATTCTACACTGAAAAAATTAATAAAAATTACTTATAACATAATCCAAAACTATAAATTTAACTCGTCTTTGTTGATATTGTTAACTTTCTATGATATACCATTAACTTAGAAGTTTTACTTAGATGATGACAGCTAAACTATTGTGGTATTTTCAAGTAAAACTGTTTTCCTTTGAGAGTGACTAAATAGGTTCACAGAATAACAGATCTGACAAGTTATTTACTGTGTAGTAATTCTGAATTCTCCAAATCCGAGTTCATGAGAAATAAAGACATAAGACACAAAAGTACAGAAATACAATAAGTAATCTTTATTAAAACACAAATATATATATGATGTATGTAGTTGCTTTAGCATGGAATATAATTACTTTTAGAAGACTAGTTTTCTGTGGCCAAGTTTCTCTTCGAGTGATGTTTGGGTTTCCCACGTGACAAAAGTTTGTCAAAGCAACTAGTGACATTCAGAGAAGTGATCAATTTTTTATAGTCACAAAACCACTCACAAGCAGCTCAATAGTGTTAATACAATTCATACTCATCTTAGTATATCCTGTTGCATGTCACAACATTATTACGTCAACCACAACCTCATCAATACACAATGTGAGACAGTGAGTGGCATTTAATAACTGTGATGTATGTTGTAGTTACTCGTAGGCAGTTCCATTCACATCCACCCATCTACGTTTAACCAAAGGAACTAAGAGAACATTATGTAAACTTAGTTATACCTTTAAAAAAACTTGTTAGAATACGAATTACAGTCTAAAATTATTTTCAGTGTTAGTGAATTAGTAAATATCAAAACTAAAAAAATGTATTATTTCAGGAGTGTCTCTTCATTGTAACGAAAATTTCCCATCCTGTATATATAAAATATCTATTGAATTATATAGTGATTTATTTTTAATTCTCTGTTAAATTCTATTAAGATTTTGTCTGGTGACATTTCTGACAACTGCAGAATGTCTAAAGAGCGACATTTAGCAACTTCTTGATTTGTGGAGTGGGCTACACTGGATTTAGCTAAGCTTTAGTCACTTCAATGGCAAAATATATATTTTATACTTTTAGTTTCATTTCTTTGTTTCCGCTTCAACCTTCAGGTAAATGTTTTGAAATAGGCTTTCACTTTCACTGCATCCAGGATACTAAAACTTTGAAAGTATCAATGTAATACTACATCTAAAGAAGGATACTGTGAAGAGGACAATATGGAAATTTATTTATGCCTTTCATTTCACTGTCTTCTGGAAGTTCAGATACGACCAATAATAATATTCGTTAACATTGTTGTATAGCAACTCACTGATTCGTAAGCCTAAACGAAATAAGACTAATTACCTAGTAACGGTCTGACTTCACATTCTGAGTTTGACAATGACAAACTTGCTGAACCTTACCCAAATTTTATAGATGAGCAGCTAGCTCTATTTTACTTTAATTTTAATTAACATAATAATATGAAAACTAAAATTTTAATCTTGAGTTGCTTAATTCCATGACATAACTGACGAATCAATGAATCACTTTCAATAAATTTGTAACATTCTTCTTACGCAGGTATGATTCAGAATTCATATATTTAATTCCGGAAATAAGCAATCCACAGTCCCAGGTTTTGAAAGTAAGCTCTATTTCAGCTCAAAACATACCCAACCTTTCCCATGCTTCATTTCCGGTCACATGAATATTAAATTACACTATGAATAATTTTAAAAATTTAAATAATTCTAATGTTTATAAAACACTCAATAATATAGCAAACTGTGGTACAAAAGTACTTACTTGGCAAAGTATAAAAATTACACAAATATAACTTTAACTTTACAATTACGCTTAAATTTAATTTTTAGTAAAAATGTTTGTTATATTGTTTCTTACATTTCCCTTTTTAGTTTTTGAATTAGGTATTCGATAATGTCAAGTTTGTGTGTTAGTTAGCCATAGATTTTAAAAACTTATGA
>NW_013665745.1:0-4751 GCF_000517525.1 Limulus polyphemus
AGAGTAGCCACTGGGTGCTCTTTAAATTCTGTTTCCAGATCACAAGAGATAAAAATATTAGTTTTTCCCGTTATGGTTACAGAGATCAATTTGATTTTAGAATGTTTTTATAACTAATTGTACTTGTTATACGACAATAGTATAAGGCCTATCATATTTTAAACACTAACTTCTTTATTTAATCCTTTAGGGATTTTCGACAATTAGAATAGTATATATATTCATAGTATTCCAACCACACCATGTTCAATCCAGAGATCATCAGACTTGTAACGCCATACTGTACTGTGATTTAGAAAGGACACAAAAATCCCATAAATACTTCTTTTTTTTTTACAGTTGGCGAGTTTCAAAGGTTATATTAATCGCTACATTTCTTGATCGTATTATTTAGACAGAGAATGGGCAGTCTTTTCCTTAATTGACAGCCTAGAGAAATATTCTACATCTATTTTATAGAACATGTTTTGTAAGCATTATCTATTATTTTAATAAGACACTCAAAACCTCGTCTTTCAAATTCAAAATAGCCGTTGAACAAGGAAGTGGTTTGTTAAAGATATAATAATGGTTGGAGACGGCTTGAATGGGTAATGAAGAAAAACTTTAATATAACAGACGTTTCGACAAGGTTTTGTCACCATTATTAGTCTCAAAGTGGGTTCCTCGTCATCGAATTTGTTAAAGATATGTTCTGTCTCTGTTTCGATTTATTATAAAATGAGTAAAACTAACCCAAAAACGTAACATTTCTTGTGAGTTGTTGTTCATTTTTGTTGTATAAACGTACATACATACATCGTTCTTACAAACGCACATACATACATACAAAGAAAGGGTACTGCATAGCGTTTCAAATAGAAGTTTTGAGATGTATAATAATGTTTTCCGTATAATATATTTCCCAGTCAATAGTTGGACTCATAATTAATTTCAAGGGATCTTACGTAGTGAAAACAAAACAGAAGACCGTTAATTTTTCAGGTAGTAGCTTCTCTGTCTGTGCTGTACATATTGGAATACTTTGTTACTTATTTGGCCATCAGTGATTGCGTGTGTAATTACTATTATTCTTGCACGTATATACTGAGTGTATGAATCAAGTATAGAATACCGTTTTCAAGAAACATTCATCCGAATCAACGTTCACTTTGCCTGGAAAGCCTAATGAAGATATAAGTTGAAGTATATATATATATACATATAAGAACCATTTTAATTGTACAACTTTTAGAATAACAGTAAAAACAATAAAGATATACTTCTGAAAATAATATGTTATTTAATTATTATTCAACACAAATATTGATTTTGAACAGATGTTACCATTCGGTAATATACATTTGTTGTCATTATTATGCCGTAAAGAAAATACAGAGCTCCCTCTACAATTAAAGATTAGGCACAGAAATAACATAACAGTCTGAACGCAATAAAAATGATAAACAATTGAATGAAATATCCTTGTAACATTATATTTTATGTTAGTTTAATATGAGAACATAAAAATGAAATGATGATTGTTAAAACTAGTTTTATATTGTTATAAAATAGATTATTCATCGTAGCTATGCAAAAAAAATAAAACCAGTTTTATATTGTTATGAAATGGATGATGCATTGCAGCTATCCAAAAAATAATACTAGTTTTATATTGTTATATAATAGGCCAATAGCTATCCAAAAATAATACTAGTTTTATATTGTTATATAATAGGCCAATAGCTATCCAAAAAATAATACTAGTTTTATATTGTTATATAATAGGCCAATAGCTATCCAAAAAATAATACTAGTTTTATATTGTTATAAAATATATGATACATTGTAGCTATCCAAAAAATAATACTAGTTTTATATTGTTATAAAATATATGATACATTGTAGCTATCCAAAAAATAATACTAGTGTTACGTCTCCGTTCGTCAGTTAATTTTCCGTAAATTCGTTCCGACGAAACTTTAGCGACACAAGTCCTTTCTTAAATAAAACTGGTTTATTCTTTCTGAATATAACTTTGCGATACACTTAATTTCAACAGTTGCGCTATAACAACGAACGTCTCACGTGCTCAACTTCAACAATACTCCGTTCAATTACACACTCTGACTGCAGTTGAATTACTCATCACCCCGTCACGTTGTGACCATCTTATATATACCAGCCTACCCTCAATCTAGTAGTCTCCCGATAATTAACGAAGGTTCGAGAAAAGGACGTGGCGTGATACTAGTCACGTGACCACGCTGACGCAACACTAGTTTTATACTGTTATATAATAGATGTAGCATTGTAGCCATCCAAAAAAATTAAGTTGATTTGTTTTGTTTGAAATTTTTAGTGTTGTTTTATATCGTTTAGTAATTGAAACAGTAAGCTTCAAGTAAGCTTGAATTTGAAGCTTATTTTGTTTGTTAATTTTTGAGAATATTACTTTTCAATTGTTTTAGATTTTTAGTTGATTTATAATTCTTCTTAATATTGTCTTTATTGTATAGTTTTTGGTTTACATAAATTAAACGTTTTGTACTTTTTTTCCAGCCTGCAAGCGGAAAGAAGAGCAACAACAGCAGCTGAAAAACCCCAACCACTCCAAGAAACCCCGTTTAGTTTTTACAGACCTCCAGCGTCGTACCCTGCAAGCTATTTTTAAAGAAACCAAACGCCCTTCTAAAGAGATGCAAATAACAATTGCTCAACAGCTGGGACTGGAGCTAAACACAGTCGGAAATTTTTTCATGAACGCTAGGCGGCGCTCACACGACAAGTGGTTGGACGAAGATAAATCCATGTTGGGTGGCGAAGAAGTTTACAACAAAAACTTTAACACACCTGGGACCCCGCTGATCAGCTCCAACAGCAACCTTTATCTACGCAACTCCCGCCAGTATCATTACTACGTCATAACCCTGACCACCTATTCTCGCTACAACGCCCTTTGTTGGGAAATAAACTTGTTAAATCAATTGTTTTTGAACTGAGAGGGCGACATAATATTTATTTTCAACTGAACAGGATGCACATATATCTTAGACGTGAATAATAATTTGACTATTTTTATCACGAACTAAGCCTAACGATCATGTTAAAAACTTTTTTTTAAACTAATGATTAATTAGGCTTGAAAGTCGCGATATTCTGTTTGATAGACTACTACAGTGGAAGTATTTCATTCACAATCATAAAAAAAAAAAGGCTCAAAGTTGTACGAATCTCAAAGATTAATAATTTCTAGTATTCACATGAAATAAAAACATTGTGCATAGTTTTGTGTAACTGTAGGAATAACGTAGATTGTTTTTTCGTATTCTTTTTGTTCATAGGAGATATTGTAAAATGACGTCACGCTTTCAAAGTACAAGACATCTGTAGGAATAACTGTTCTAAACCTCGACTGTTCAACAAGATTTTAGGAGTGTATTGTTACAATATTTTGTTGTATATGTAATAACTGATTTAAACGTACTCATATGTACATACATGAAACGAACAAGTTTAGTATTTGTGATAGAAGCACCTCAAGTTACTGTGTTTTAAAGATTAGATTTCTGCAATGACGGGATGTTAGGCCTACGATGCACCAAATACACTAATGTTAATATGCAATCAGGGCTCAAGTCAAGGTAATCTTTAGAGATAAGTTTACATCATTAATCGTTCCTTATTTAAAACGTTTTAAAGAAAACTCTTTATTTATTTCCCTTTCTGGCAGCTTTTCATTTCAGTAATTTATTTGGACGAAAAGTTAAAATTGTATGTAAGATACTAAATATAAAAAGTTTAGAATGCCCCAATGAAACGAGTACTCAAATTTAAAAAGTTGAAAGTTGCGAAAAAAGAGAAAGCTTTAAAATCACTTTATTACCGTTGAAATAAAAAAAATATTCAAGAATAACGATGTTATTATGTTGGAAATATACAGGAGTTAATATTTAATTCTGTTGAGAACGTTTATTTATTTGCGTGATACAGTGTAATTTGGTTTTTCAGCATATGGGTGTAACGTATTGCATTTATATTTATATATTTTTACTGTGTTTACATATTTGCTGTTGTTGTATTTATATTTTTTATTTAGAAATTTTTATTTTAAATTTTATCTCATCGTTTTGTTGTTTTTTTGTTTGTTTTTTATAGAGAGAAGATGCGATTTTCGTTGTTTTGACGTATTTACATGTTATATTGTTAATGGTATTCCATGCAAGTTTTTTTTCTAAAATACATCTAGTAATATCTTAGAATTAGCTTAACGTTAAGAAAGTTTGACGGCTTCAAACGTAATTTTATATCTTGATTTAGATTTCCTAAGAATTTTCACACGGTTTTATGAATTTCCACATAATTCAAAACATTCCAGTATCGTGTGTTTAGGAACTACAGTGTGTAATTAGCTCAAATGTTTCTCACTCATCGGAACTATCTAAACTATGTCGTCCTTCGCTGTTGTGGATTAAAACTGCATTCTACAAATCATTTCCTTAAATGTAGTGTAAAGAGTGATGATAAGCTAATATTCAACTGTTAGAACTACTCAAGTACTTATATAAATAATGAGTAATCTGTCCTTAATATAACTGAAAAGAGGACAGTTACAAAATGGTCTGTAATCCTTATACCATAGTAATTAATCAAACTAGGAGATATTTACCATACTTACGGAGTAAGATACGAAGATAACATACTGTTACGTCTCTGTTCGTTAGTTAATTTTCCGTAAATTCGTTCCGACGAAACTTTAGCGACACAAGTCC
>NW_013665745.1:4972-8847 GCF_000517525.1 Limulus polyphemus
CACGTTGTGACCATCTTATATATACCAGGCTACCCCCAATCTAGTAGTCTCCCGATAAGTCACGTGACCTCGCTGACGCAACAAACTTTTTTTTTTTCTGACAGTCAGTCTTAGCCAGTTTTATGACGATTAGAAAGATGTAAGGGATTTTGCAATTTTTAGGTTGATAACGGTGACGATATAATTTTTATTAAACTAATTTTAAGCAGGTTAATAAATTTTATTTAGATTACACAAGGTGACAGTAAAAAAAGTAATTTATGAAGAGTTTTTTAGCCGTTATTAATTTTAATTTGATAATACTTGAATATATGTTCAATACTTAAGTCACAATAAAACTTCAATCGTAATTAGTAATTATGTCTATAATTTCAGAATTATAACTATTCCTGTGGACTGTTTCAATAACGTATTTTCAGCGTTACTTTAACCATCCGCTTTTGGAGCACAGTGGCTTGTATAGAAATACTGTTTAATGAGTGGGATATAACATTCGTTCTCAAGGCATTATGGAATAAGAATATTGAATGTCCATTCTCTCAGAAGAGCTAGATTCCTAAACCCAGTCCTGATGCGTAAGTGTGCGGACTCTGCAGCAAACACTGCATACAAGAAAATAACATGGGGTAAATGATGATAAACATTATCCATCCATTCGTAATGGATTGCAACCTTTTAGGTCATACCCTGGGGCGTTTTTGTCATAAAATTTCACAAATTTTAACCAAACAATTAATTTAAAATTTTACCTGTTAAAAAGAAACATCTTCGGACTATCGGAGTAATGGGCCCTCATACTAACGGACCTTCAGAGTGATGGCACTCGGACTAACGGATCTTGAGAGTAATGGACCCTCATACTAACGGACCTTCAGAGTGATGACCCTAGGACTAACGGACCTTCGGAGTAATGGACCCTCATACTAACGGACCTTGAGAGTGATGGGCCCTCGGACTAACAAAACTTCGGAGTAATGGGCCTCCGGACTAACGGACCTTGAGAGTAATGGGCCCTCGTACTAACGGACCTTGAGAGTAATGGGCCCTCGGACTAACGGACCTTCGGAGTAATGGGCCCTCGGACTAACGGACCTTCAGAGTGATGGGCCCTCGGACTAACGGACCTTCAGAGTGAAGGGCCCTCGGACTAACAAAACTTCGGAGTAATGGGCCTTCTGACTAACGGACCCTAGAGAGTAATGAGCCCTCGGACTAACGGACCGTCACCAAATGTCGCACCTTCTTTTATTTATACGAAGTTTTAATCCACCTCAACTTTAATATCATATAAAATTCGAATAACTTAAACTGGTCTCCCAAGACAGAACATGGCTTATAATAACACCAGCCCAAATGTAAATAAAGAACGTGTACTTTTATCAATCAAACAAAAGTCTTGAATTATTATATCCACTACGAAATGAGCCTACGTTTACGTTACTCCTTTATTTTGTAATGGAAATGACTAGTAATAAAGGTACTTTAATAACATTTATTTTATAAGTACTGGCTTAAACCTAACAGTAAAGACTAGTACAAGTAGATGGTGAGCTTATATACAAACAAGGTGAACTGGTAATTCTTAGGTGTGTGTGTTTTGTTTAAATTACCATTATATTGTGATACGAACTGTATAGGTCCTTCAGTAGTATCTTGACTACGTCACAGACAACCGTTAAAAGTTTAAACCAGTTTTTACTGTAAGCTAGAAATGTTGTATGGAATATGTTATAGAGTTGCTGTAGCGATAATACATCAGAAAGCAATAAATTAAATATGTGGAGACAAGTTACTAATAAACATGAAGAAATGTGTCTAGTACAAAGTCTGAATAAGACACTTAGTTTTGAGGATAATCCACTTTTCTTCAGGTGTTAACAGTCTAGACAATGATAGAAGTTTGGTTTAACGTATTCCATCATTTTAAACATGTACGTGCTTGAGACTGTTATAGATCTACTTAATTGTTATTCTGCTTGTTAAGGTGTAATAAAAATTCGTATCATTGCTAGGACAGTGTCAGGAGAGATAAGAGTATCAGTTGAATTTGAAACATATTTTTTCATAAAGAAGAGTTTTCTGTCTAATTCTTCAAACGATACACCATCTTTGGTTCGTCGGAATAGTACAGTAAATTCTACTCAGCAACTACTACTTGAAACCTGTGATAAATAATAACGATCCTATTCTGAGGCAGGAAACACCCAAACTTAGATCTTGCAACAAACTCCAGAAAGAAAATTAAAAAGTAATATGATATTCTAGGATTTGAAATAACTTCACTCAATATCTTCTTAAGGGTTCAGTGATGAATTGTAGTGTTACTTGTTGTCCAGAAGGATCGTAAATAACTTAAACTTGGGTTTATCTTAGTACCACAGTGTTGACGTTTATTAAACTTCGCTCTCAAAAAAAGCTTCAAAACCGTTAAAACCTTTTATGTAAATTACAGTTCCCCCATCTAAATATTCTTTTCATCAACGCTCTTGTTTTCTTCTTCATTGTGTTTGTATCTAAGATTAACATGAGTTCAGCTTCTTCACTAACGTGATAAAAACCGTTGTTTAACTATTTCGTGGGCAGACATATGTTGTAGCAAAATCAAAATAAAGTCGGTTTAGGTTTTGAACTTGTTAACTGTCTGTTAGTATGGGTGATTATCTAAAGTGACTAATATACTTTCATGTCGTCTGTTTACTGTCATATTTTTCTTCTGTTTATCACACGATTGCAAACTCCCTAGTTTTGTTATAACGAAAAGTGATTTCCATTGGTCCAAGTGATACCACAGCCAATGGAAAGGAGTTCAGTATTTTGTAGAAAGGGGGGACATTTTTGTGCGTATGTTGCTGAATAAGGATCATAAATACAGAAATCTTGAAAGAGTATTATTTTATTTAAACTCCATTTAAAATAAATGCAGTTTAATGACTGTGCGACTAATAATTTAAACTTGGATTTTTCAATTAAAGCGATTAGCAGCTGTTATAATAATTTCACGGTTTTCTCATATTACAAAACAACAACGAAAGTTATTCAAGACACGTTTAGAAAAGTGGACATGTATTTGCCTGCAAAGTGCCATGTTTTGTAGCACGGCCGCTTAGACCTAGAGTACTGACTGAGAGCAGTGAGTGTGATAATAGTTTCATGACCGTTGTGATAATAGTTTCATGACTGTTGTGGTAACGGTTTCATGACTGTCGTGGTAACAGTTTCGTGACTCTTGTGATAGCAGCTTCATGACCGTTGTGGTAACAGTTTCGTGACTGTTGTAGTAACAGGTTAATGACTGTTGTAGTAACAGTTTCATGACTGTTTTGGTAACAGTTTCATGACTGTCGTGGTAACAGTTTCGTGACTGTCGTGGTAACAGTTTCATTACTGTCGTGGTAACAGTTTCGTGACTGTTGTAGTAACAGCTTAATGACTGTTGTAGTAACAGTTTCATGACTTTTGTAGTAACAGCTTAATGACTGTTGTAGTAACAGTTTCATGACTGTTGTGGTAACAGTTTCATGAATCTTGTGATAGCAGTTTCATGACTGTCGTGGTAACAGTTTCGTGACTGTCGTGGTAACAGTTTCATTACTGTCGTGGTAACAGTTTCGTGACTGTTGTAGTAACAGCTTAATGACTGTTGTAGTAACAGTTTCATGACTGTTGTGGTAACAGTTTCATGAATCTTGTGATAGCAGTTTCATGACTGTCGTGGTAACAGCTTCATGTCTGTTGTGGTAACAGTTTCATGACTGTTGTAGTAACAGTTTCATGACTGTTGTGGTAACAGTTTCATGACTCTTGTAGTAACAGTTTCATGACTGTTGTGGTAACAGTTTCATGACTCTTGTAGTAACAGTTTCATGACTGTTGTG
>NW_013665745.1:9506-14845 GCF_000517525.1 Limulus polyphemus
TCTAGTCTTACACTGACTAAAGTAGGGACGGCTAGCGCAGATAGCCCTCGTCTAGCTTTGCACGGAATTCAAAAACAAACAAACAAAAGAAGAAACAGTTTTTAAGGTAAACGTGCTATTATAGTTTGAACTAACTTTTTGTTAGCTAACTTTGTTCTAAGACAGTACTATGTTTTGCACTAAATGACACTGAGATATATATATACGAATATATGGAGTGTATTACATTTTTGACATGTCAGATTATGACATGTCAAATGTCATAATGTCAAATGTTAGTACCATCTCAGACTGTGGTAATCATAATGTGATTGGGTAAGTTTGAGTACCTAATTAATTTTTTTAAATTATTTGAAAATTAAAATTTCTTAATTTACTGTCATCTATTGGTCGTTTAAAAATTGACGATATAACTTACAAAATAAGATATATATATATCGTTTCCAGTAGCAGTTTGTGTTATTTCGCTTTAGGTTGTTTTGAAATATGTTAAATATAATTATGGAAACAAAAACATGAAATGACGACAGAAGTACGAGTCTTCATTAGAGCGTTTACAAGAAACTCCGTTCTTGTTAGTAGGATTTTACTTTGAAGTCAGAATAAGTTATGTATTTGTTCCTTCAGTATGATATCTTCTTCTTTAACAATGATTAATATCCAAGTGTTTCTGTAATACTAATCAGTTCGGTTCATTGACTGATTCTAATGTTGGAATGTCCTACAGTAAATAAACCTTATTGGAAAACGTCTTCTTGAATTTATGACACTACTAATATCCCAACTTACTATTTTCTTTCTGTATTATTTTGGTTATAAATTTTTTGTTTGTATCCATAAATAAGGATTCTTTTACACCTTCTCACTCAAATAAAGCTGTTTGGGAAACACGTTTGCCCCCCCCCAGTGGCTCAGCGGTATGTCTGCGGACTTACAACGCTAGAAACCGGGTTTCGATACCCGTGGTGAGCAGAGCACAGATAGCTCTTGTGTAGCTTTGTGCATAATTAAAAACCCACAAGAAACACGTTTAATGTTAACTTTCTAGGAACATAATTTTGTTATTTTCTCTTCTGTTTATTTTACATGAATTCCGAAAGTCACAAGCCAGTTTCTGGTTGGTTATTACATTATCGTTTGAGATTTTTATTGGCAGTGATGGTATATACATACAAATATACACTTATTAATACTACGTGCATGCCCCGACTTTGTACAGAACGCCATTCAACACAATATTATATATTTGATGTCAGAATTAAAAACATGTGTTACCCTGCATAATAGGTCATGTTAGAGAAAATACCAGATACAATACAGGGAAATATGAACGTTGGGGGTTCTAGTGTTTATCCATGTACAATTTGCTGCAGACAAAAGTATTTTTAATCTCCATATGAACACCACCTTGCACGCGGACTTGTCAGAGCCTGGGTATTTTTACAGAAATTGTTTTAGTAACACAACTGATTAGTTGCGTACAACAACTTCGTACTTGCCCCATTTCTTGAAGTTCGGAGCCAGCATTACATTACATATTGGAACGACTCTGTATACATTCAGAAAGGAATTCAAACGAAGTAACCAATCACAAGCTTAACAACGAAATTGTAGAAGTAACCAATCACAAGCTTGACAACGAAACTGTAGAAGTAACCAATCACAAGCTTAACAACGAAATAGCAGAAGTAACCAATCACAAGCTTAACAACGAAATAGCAGAAGTAACCAATCACAAGTTTAACAACTAAATTGTAGAAGTAACCAATCACAAGTTTAACAACGAAATTGTAGAAGTAACCAATCACAAGTTTAATAACGAAATTGTAGAAGTAACCAATCACAAGTTTAACAACGAAATTGTAGAAGTAACCAATCACAAGTTTAACAACGAAATTGTAGAAGTAACCAATCACAAGTTTAACAACGAAATTGTAGAAGTAACCAATCACAAGTTTAACAACGAAATTTCAGAAGTAACCAATCACAAGCTTAACAACAAAATTGCAAAAGTAACCAATCACAAGCTTAACAACGAAATTGTAGAAGTAACCAATCACAAGTTTAACAACAAAATTGCAGAAGTAACCAATCACAAGTTTAACAACAAAATTGCAGAAGTAACCAATCACATGCTTAACAACAAAATTGCCCTCCCATTCCCACGGTGGATAAGCGGTAATTTACGGACTTACAATTCAAAACTTGGGTCTCAATTCCCCACGATGAGCAGAGTGCAAATAGCCCGTTATGCAGCCTTACGGTAGAAGAACTACGAGATCACTTTAGACCTGACCAGGAATATGTATCGAATTTATTCACCAGATGGCGCTTTTTGCGCAAGAAATGAGAAGAGTTGAATAACACAACTTCTATTACCTAAAATAAAAACTCAGATGAAGTATGCTAGAGACTGAGTGTATAATCAATTGATGTTGCTCATGAACGAATAAACTCATCCTTCAATAAGCTGATCTCCCTACAAAATACAATAAAACCAACTGTTATAAATACGTATTTTAATGTGTTGATACCATAATTCAATAAAACATACCTTTTCAAGTTAGTCTTCTGGCACTGTACAATAAAACCAACTGTAGTATATGTCAACTTTTAACATGTTATTATCCTGTACAATCCAATAACACCAACTGTAGTAGATGTCAGCTTCTTAAGGTGTTATCTTCCCTAAATAATTCATTAAAACTAACTATTCTGAATATCAGATTCTTCCTGTTTCTTTGGCCGGGTTAAGTCTTTTAACAACAATTAACTGATTTTCTCTGCCACTATTGTAGAATATAATATATATTTTTGAATGAAATGAGGAGTTTCACCAGTTATAGAGAAACCCCTAAAAGACACAAGTTCTGCAAAAAAAATATTAAATACCTTATTTATGAGATAAATGATGCTAAAACGAGTACCAAGAGCAAAAAGAAAACCTTAACTACCTGTACTTCCGGAAGGGTCCACGAAAGTGTTCTGTTTCAAGAGTAAATAAAACCAAAATTAAGAATAACAAATATTTTTATTTCTTGCTTTTCAAGTTCGTCACTCTGTGTTGTAGTCTACAGAGTGCACAATTCTTCTCGTGATTCATGGCATGCGCACGTTTTACTTACGTCACGATAGTACAAATTGCAACTTTAATCGCTCCTGATATTTCACAATTTTAGTGTCTACTGACTGACTGACAGACAATACACTACTGTATAGTGGTGAGAGTGGTTAAAACAGGTGACACCTCCAGGCGGCCTTAGGCCCCCTTTCGGGGAAATTGATACATATAAAAAATCCGATGATTTCACTGTTTCACACGCCCTTCTGAAATGACCTTTTTTTCTGACGTTTATTCAATGGTGATAATTTTTATATATATCCAGGGTTTTCAGAAAATACGTTTTCACTTTAATTGTTTTTGCGTCATGAAACTATTGTACTTTATTCGAATATCTTATATCTCTTTAACTTATAAGGCATAAGATAATTTTTGTTTTGTTTTTTAGTTTAATAGTTTTCGAATATTACACATATAGTAACGTCAACAAAACATTACATATTACATTACTGCAACCCGAGGGCCCCCCAGTAGCACAGCGGTATGTCTGCGGACTTGCAACGCTAGAATCCGGGTTTCGATACCCGTGGTGGGCAGAGCACAGATAGCCCTTTGTGTAGCTTTGTGCTTAACTACAAACAAGCAACCCGAGGACTTTTGGATATTTCTCGATTAATCCTAACACTTGTAAGAGTCTGTTTTTCTTCATCCGACCTGAGCACACCTAGTGAAAGTTCTAGAAAGTTTACAAGAAGGAGATCATACGTATCCTTAAAGACATACACAAGTGAAATGTAAACTTAATTAATAATAACCATTTTCAGTTGGAGTCTGTTGCTGTGGTCTTGAGACTAACTTTTATTTCGAACTACTTCTGATCGTTGAAGCTAACCGTAGTTTCGAACTGTTTCCGGTCTTTAAAACTAACCGTAATTTCGAACTCCTCCCGATCCTAGAACTAATCGTATTTTCGAACTCTTCCCGATCCTTAAAACTAATCGTACTTTCGAACTCTTCCGATCCTTAAAACTAATCGTACTTTCGAACTCTTCCGATCCTTAAAACTAATCGTACTTTCGAACTCCTCCCGATCCTTAAAACTAATCGTAATTTCGAACTCTTCCCGATCCTTGAAACTAATCGTAGTTTTCAACACCTTCCGATCATTTAATAATCACCTGACGAATAACAAAATAATGTAAACTTTTATATTAACACGTTTATGTTTGTTTTCTTCTCTGTATTTCTTACTTATTCTTTCGTCCCCAGATGAGGAATGGTAAGCTATTGGACTTAAAAATTCGATTCCGCACAGTGAACAAAGTACTAATATCTCATTGTGTAGTTTCACACAAAAGAAACAAGTTTTGTGTGGGATACGTAAAGCAAATCTGTGGAACTTGTAAAGCAGCTGAGAAGACTTGCAGACGTTCAAGGACAATAGAAGTTGATACAGTTCAGTTCAAATCATGATTTCTTGTTTTCCTTATCGATCATCGAATTCGACAGCAAGTTTTTGTTGCATCAACTTTAGACCAATAATATTCTCGGTTTTATTTTTGTATTAACAAGCTTTTTTGCCCATTCTTCAAATATATATTGTTAAGATTTGCACTAACTATAAAAGCTATGTCAGTTTTTTTATTGGTATTAACTAAATAAGAACTAATGGTTTTATTTTTTTAAATACTGATAGAAACTGTCCCTTAAAAAAATCTACAGGTTGTAGGATCGAATCCCGTCATCAAAGTTTTCAGACGTTGGACCTTATAATGTAACGGTCAATCCCACTATCCGTTGGTAAAAAGTAGCCCAAGAGCTGGCAGCGGGGTGTATTGACTAGCTGTCTTCCCTCTTGTCTATCAGTTAGCCTTTGGGTAGTGTTTGCATGAAATTCAACACACAAACAAAATGTTCTGTTTCTGCATTGTGTAAACCAACAAAATGTTTGTTTCTACATGGTTTTATCACACAGGTGTAAACCAACAAAATGTTCTGTTTCTACATGGCTTTATCACACAGGTGTAAACCAACAAACTGTTCTGTTTCTATAAAGTTTCATTATACAGGTGTAAACTAACAAAATGTTCTGTTTCTACATGGTTTTATCACACAGGTGTAAACTAACAAAATGTTCTGTTTCTACAAAGTTTCATTATACAGGTGTAAACCAACAAAATGTTCTGTTTCTACGTGGTTTCATCATACAGGTGTAAACCAACAAAATGTTCTGTTTCTACATGGTTTCATCATACAGGTGTAAACCAACAAAATGTTC
>NW_013665745.1:15060-20135 GCF_000517525.1 Limulus polyphemus
TTATAAGCCCTGAAGCTTACTACTAAGGCATTGAGTTGTTACTCTGAGAGGGAGTATTCATTATTTCGTTTTGCTCTTAACCTCCTGTTTAAAACTGAAGATAGATTGAAAAGTTTAAAATGAATCCCAGTCTTTTTTTATTCGTTTTAATTTTCAAAGATAATAGTCGGTTAAGACTGTTTCGAAGTCTATAAACATATGTAACACCAAAACATATTTAATTTGTGTTTTGATATGTAATTCGCCTAAATTCTTCTTCTATACGAGCATAGTTCTTTAATTACACTGAAAAACATCATTCTGAATACCATCAATGAACCTCTTATGGGGCTATGATTAAACACCTAAAAGAGATGGGTACAGACCAACTCTTCCTCATCGTCTTACTTGAAGTGATAGCTCGTCTTATCCATCTAATTATCTTACTTATGAAAAGTTTATTCATATCGTGATACTTAGGCATTTAACGTTTTAAGAGATATTCTTGAACTATTCATAATAAGATAAACAAAGGTATTTATGTCCTTTTAAAATATACAGAAAGACCAATAACGAAAAAAAAATGAAAATATTCCATCATTTTTTTTTCTACAGAATAGTACTTAAACAAATCAACTAAAAGAAAGTATATTAAACTAATATTGCTGTCATTATAAGAATTGCAATGAGGATATGTACAGAATAGTACTTAAACAAATCAACTAAAAGAAAGTATGTTAAACTAATATTGCTGTCATTATAAGAATTGCAATGAAGAGATGTATTTATTACGCTGAAAGTACAGGTGTAACAAAAACAAATAGACAGAGAATTCTACTAGAAAATGTATATAACAACAACAACAAAAAGAGCTCATTTATTCTCTAGGAATAATTAACATTATTGTTAGTTCTGTCCGGAGACATGGTCTGGTGGTTAGGATACTTGACTCGTAATCTGTGTGTCGCGGATTCAACTCCCCATTACCTTAAATGTTCGCTGTGAGGACATTGTACTTTTTACGATCAATGCCACTATTCGTTGGTAAAGGAGGTGCCCAAGAGTTGGCGGTGGGTGGTGTTGACTGGCTGCCTTCCTTCTATTCTATCATTGCTAAATTAGAGACGGCTAGCCCTTGTGTATTTTTGTGCGAAATTCAAACAAAACTGCGAAAAATGGACAAAATGTAACATACTGTGAGTAATGCAACAACAACGTAAAAATGGACAAAATGTAACATACTGTGAGTAATGCAACAACAACGTAAAAATGGACAAAATGTAACATACTGTGAGTAATGCAACAACAACGTAAAAATGGACAAAATGTAACATACTGTGAGTAATGCAACAACAACGTAAAAATGGACAAAATGTAACATACTGTGAGTAATGCAACAACAACGTAAAAATTGACAAAATGTAACATACTGTGAGTAATGCAACAACAACGTAAAAAGCCTAGGATTCGGTAAGAGTGCAAACAAAATAACAATTCCTAAAAGGGAGGAACAGGTCTACGCTGAACCTGACCCTCCCTGGTCCAAAACATGGACCGAATCCAGATGAAAATTAAGTCCCTTAGTGTGGTTTCTGAATGAGTCCTTTATCAGAAAAACACGTTTTAAAACCGCTAACATTAGATCATAGAATATTGGATCAATATACTGAACGTGATCAGTGAAAATAGACGAAAACTCTGACCACTTCAAAGTGTTATGGCCTAAAAATTCGTGTAATTAATTAACATAATTAAGCATATAATGATAAAGAGATCGGTTTGTTTTACTATTAAAAAAAAAAAAGATGGTTAACAAGTAGGGATCTGTGAAATAGCTATTTACATCACTAAATAGTTGAACGCTTTTCCACGGTTTAGTTGCCTGTGCCGAGTGTGGAATAGTGGTTAGCGTACCGTACTGTGGATCTAAGGCTCGCGTCCCGTTACTGCCAAAAAAAGAACAATAACATCGCTTTCCGTACTTTGGGACCGTAGGTATGTCAGGGATCTTACTTTTTGAGTAGTAGTAAAGTATATATATATATATTTATATATATAGGTTGTGTTGGGCTAAGAATTCTTATACAGTAGGTGTCTGTGACTTGTTGGCGATAAATTCAAAAATCAACAAACAGCACTCACTCCACTTGTTTTCAAGGTAATACATATATATTTGGAACTAGTTAAACGTATGTACGACAAATTCTTTACACTATAGAGATCATAGGCATATCATAAACACTATATAGTTTTCCTCTTGTTGTCAAAAGTCCGCTTAGGCCTATTCAATTGCTTTAGAATTTCAGTTGACAAGCCAAACTAACCGAGTATAGTTCACTTACTTTATCGTCAAGTTACCACAGTTGTGTCCTATACTTCTAAAATCTTCTGGTCCTTTTTCTCTCTTCGTATTTCCGAGAATCGTCTGTCTATCTGTCAAAGTCCGCTGTGTCTAGTTCAATTACTTTAGTACTCTATTTGACGAAATAAACTATTCTTCTTATCTCTTTCAACACCGTTAGTCTCACTCTAATATATCAAACGTTAGGCCTATATTAATCGTTAGACCTTCCACTTCTACGACGATTAACTTTGCGTTTAACTTTTCTTTGGCCGAACTCCTTCTCGTAACTTTACTTTACTTCTCGTCTGCTCTGTCTGTGTCTGTCTGCCTACGTTTCCCGCTCATCTCACACTATTTATATGTTTATTACTTAATCGTCTGCTCGCTATATCCTCGACATCGATAAATTTCACGCGACGTTCGATAATCTCGACATCAATGAGTTACAAACACAAAGTACAACTCTTACCAATTTATGTAACTAAACTTCAAATAACATTTATTTTAAAATAATTGCTTCTAACTCTCTTGTTAAGAACAAAACTAAAAAAACATAAAATATTCACTCACAAAATAAATTAATCAATAACATCTACAGTAAATAGTCTTTATATCATGATCAGGGGCTTTATAAGAGTAATGGTGTTGGTAGTATTGATTAATAGCCTTCCTTTTCGTCTATCTCTTCAAAATTAGGGACAGCTAGCGCAGATAGCCTCGTGTATCTTTGCAATAAATTCAACCGAAAAATAGCAAAATATCATTACCCATTAAAAATATGAGAGATATAAATAATTTTGACACAAAATACTTTTTCGTACAAAACTTGGTATAGAGTGACCATTGGCGTATTTTTTGTTTTTTTCTGTTGATGATGATTCAATGCAAAGACAAAATGTGCTGAATATTTTTCAAATGAACTTGACGTGTGGGTGTATTTTTCTTATCTAAAGAATTAATATTAATGGTTTATCTGACTATTTACACTTTTCGCTCAAAACCACAAAAAAGAGCTATCCGCATATAGCACCGCCGCTAACTTTTAGGCTACTCTGATTTGACCAAATAGTGGGATTTTATTTCAATCTTATAATACACCCTCAGACTCAAAGTGCGGAGCGCGTTTTTGCGGCAACTAGACACAAACCCTGAACTTTCGGATCCCTAGTCAACTAGTGTCCTTATTTAGTCGATGTTTTTTCTATATGCACCCAACGTGTTTATGTCGAAATACGTTCAACTATCCTCCATAATTTTACACTTTTAACACTATATATATAAAGATATATATATGTGTGTGTGTCTATGTGTGTTGGTAAGTCAGACTTCTGTAGATAGTGCCACCTGTGGCTGAAACCTCTCATTTTCCTCTGGTTATTTATTTCCGTAAATTAATTCATGTCCAGTCAAATGCAAATGTGTTTGCATGAAATTAGCAAATTAAATGAAACCCTCTGTCAAACTGAATTATAAAGATTCTAAGTAAAGTTGTCCAACAAATAACTCATCCCAAGGAAAATACACCAAAGGTTTTCCTGCCTGTACAATTATTATTTTGTTTTTTCTCTCTTCTTCCTATGAAAGATCGTACATCAACGGTTTACTTAGCTATCGCTTATTGACATAAATCAATTTCTACCGAATAACAGCGTATTTTTGTCATGGATACGGTCGCAATATTCTCTCCAAATGTTCAACTGCTTATTATTTAACTCGATCCCACTGTTTGGTGTCATCTATTCTGATTTTACTAATTTTATGTCCGTATTATTTCTCCCATTTTTATTATTTTCTTTCAAAGTTGATATTGATCACCAGTTTCACGATATCTTTCTCACCTCGTTAACTGTGTTCCAAGTCAGCGTAGCGTGTCGCGTACATACTTTGCTGAAACTTGATAGTGCGATACATCATCGTTTTGCTCATGGAAAGTATTGCTTATGAAGTTTCTACTGCATCAGATACTTTGCATCAAATATGAATGCCCAAGCTGGTAGATTTCAGGTTATAGTCACTCTTTGTCAAGTAAAGTTTCCACTTAACCAGAATCTACTTTTTAAGAGTGAACTAGTACGTACTATAAAGTTGTTTTCTCACGATCAAATACTGAAAAGTGTTTTAAATTAATGCAGCAAGTGTTTTTACTGAATTACTTTTACGCATTTTTCAAACAAAATATGTTCCATTTTGTGTAAGATATTGAAATTCAATTTGAATTCAATGTTATTAATTACTTGATTCTTATACATTATACATTCGTTTATCGGTGCAATTTCAATATAAGGACTAACATCAGATATATTTTTGATATTGTACAAATCATATTTCTAGGTTAACGGTAATCCCCAAATGAGAAAGAAAAAAAAGGTTTTAGTTTGTTTTGGAAATAGAAGTTACTCTTACCACGTCACCAATGTATCAATGATTCATCTTCGTTGTCAGACCAGTGTACTTTATATCTCAAAAAATCTATGACAAAAATTGAAACTATTTTCCTATCTAAAGCAACATTTGAAGCAGCAGCCAATAAAGATATAAAGGCATTTGGTCTATACCAGGGCTTAGTATCCCTCGCTGATGGCCTACCCCGCAGGATTGGACCAAAAATATATATAGATCAAGCCTTTAACATCTTTCTTCACAGATATTGGACCACAAATATATATAGATCAAGCCTTTAACATCTTTCTTCACAGATATTGGACCAAAATATATATATATATATATATATAGATCAAGCCTTTAACATCTT
>NW_013665745.1:21054-24963 GCF_000517525.1 Limulus polyphemus
CCCATGGCGAGCATGTTTGGTGGGACAGAGATTCGAACCCGCGACCCGCAGATTGCGAGTCGAGTGCCCTAACCACCTGGCCATGCATCTTAATGAGAACAATCACAATGTAGACAATCGCTTCTTTTTCCTTATTGTTTTAGTTGTAGTTTATTACTGTAGAATATGTAGAATGTAAAAGAAACTCTGGATATTGGTAAATATAAACTTGATTAACTCAGTAGAATATTGGAAAATACCTAACTAAAAGATTACGAGAAAACCTACAGCAAAAGCAGTACAAAGTACTGTAAAAATGAAACTCGAATCGAATATACCAGAAAACGAGGAGGAACAACAATAGATTAGGAACGAAAGAAATTGTGTAAATTATGTTTTCTGGAAAAGATATAGGCTATTCAAATCTTCAGTTACCTCGTGCAAAAAAACGTTACTAAAATTAAAAGCATGGGAAGCAGAAAATCACTGAATACCTGGTAAGTTAACATAACAGTGTACTCTTTGTTAAAATGACGTTTTTATCCATCCATATACTGAATCGAACCCGATAATATGTACATGAGTTAACTTTTCCATGACAGAAATACTGTAATAGTAAAGTTAGAAATGTTTCATGTTAGAGTCTTCTGAATAGAATAAAACTTCCATGTTTGGGGAACGGAGTAAACACGTGAGAGACTTAGTACTGTGAATGCTTGATTATAACTGACCGTTCCAACACGTAAATGGAAAATCTAGCTGGTATGATGTTAGTTTATTATATTGGTCAGATTCAAAAATAAACTCGTAAAATAGTTAAATGTATATACATGTATACATAGCTTCACATTTGCCTTTAAAAGATATACATATATATAAACTCTCATTCAAATTCTGCTGCTACTTGTGCAGAAAATCGGGGAAGATAATTTTTAAAAAAATATCTGCTCTTACCACACACATACACACACATATATACATATTGTTAGTTTTAACTTTACTTCAATTACGAATAAATATCTGCTCTTACCACACACATATATACATATTGTTAGTTTTAACTTTACTTCAAATACGAAAAAATATCTGCTCTTACCACACACATATATATACATATTGTTAATTTTAACTTTACTTCAATTACGAATAAATATCTGCTCTTACCACACACATATATACATATTGTTAGTTTTAACTTTACTTCATACTTGAGGCTTTCTGATAAAGATTACATCTGATAAAAAATGTATCCTTTCCGCTCGACAGATTAGCTCTATGATAGAACGGCTATGAACTGACTGTAGAGTTAGTCTGTCGTACTATGGGTTAACTCCCATAATACTCACTATGAGAAAACAATCGTTACGGCAAAACCACAACCCTTCCATGATCGCCTTACTAGTAAAAATCATAAACATCATGCACGATACAAATAAATGTGATATGTTGGAAATAAACATATTCACGAACAAACTTGTAGTGAACATAAAGAACGGCAAGCTATTCATTCCATAGTGAAACGTTATCTTTTCCCGCGAGCGAAGGTTGCATTCCGTCGTAATCATAGTTCGTATATCGTAGGATTTAATGACTTTAAATTGGCCCTGTTGTACGATGTACTTACTAACTTAATGAATTCATCGGGGAAGTCATTTCCCCGTTCAACACGAGTTTTGCTTCTGCATATATCTTTCTTGCTAGGGGAGATTTTACTTTTCCACGCCTTAGTTGCATCCTAGTTATATTTGTTTGTCTTTTACGTGCGACGCCTTTTATTTTTTTGTAGTTATCAGAAAAGCGTTGTTTTTGCCGTGTTTTTGTTGTTGTTTTTTTAAATATCATCCTGGATTAGCAGAAGCAGTAGCGTTACGCTCTCTTTCCTTTAAATGTTAAAGTAACATAACTATTGTGTAATCTATATTCAACGTAAGGTCAGGGGTACTGAAACCAGTTTGTACCTATTTATTAGATAATAGATGTGACTGATAGCGCTTTCGAGGTTGTTGTTGTTGTTTATCAACCACAATTATCATCTGTTGAAATAGGATCCAGCTCGCAAGAAGGAGTTTATTTAACGGAGGTTCCGCGACACGGAACATAGCTCTGGAAGAAAAGACAACTAAATTTTTTTCAGATATTTTATCAGAAAATAACGAAAGTATTTTAACTTTACAATTATCGATGAGATTTCTTAATCAATAAATTCATGGACATGGAAATATTTTGATGGAAAAATATTTAGAAAAATACGTTTAAAGAGCCGAAGTTGTATGTTGCTTGTGTGTGTTCATTTCTTTATTGATTAGTAAAGAGCCGATGGTGTATGTTGCTTGTGTGTCCATTACTTTATTGATTAGTAAAGAGCCGATGGTGTGATTTGGTTATGTGTCCATAATCAATAAAGTCATGGACACACAACCAAATCACACCATCGGCTCTTTACTAATCAATAAAGTCATGGACACATAACCAAATCACACCATCGGCTCTTTACTAATCAATAAAGTCATGGACACATAACCAAATCACACCATCGGCTCTTTACTAATCAATAAAGTCATGGACACATAACCAAATCACACCATCGGCTCTTTACTAATCAATAAAGTAATGGACACACAATCAAAATACACTATCGGCTCTTTAGCAATCAATAAAGTAATGGACACACAACCAAAATACACCATCGGCTCTTAATAATCAATAAAGTCATGGACACACAACCAAAAAATTAGAGGTAAAATATATGATTATCCTAAATAATATTGATCCATCCAGATCATACATCCAGTTGTTATCACTGATGTAACCCAAAGTTTAAACTAATAAGTTGACATCATATAGCATCAAATTTAAATTTAAACACCTTGAATGATGTGTACATTCGATGTAATGACATAAGAGTATACTTCTGTTCTTAGATTGTTGAAATGACATAATAAGGCTAGTGTCATGGACTCTTTAGTAATCAATACATTCATGGACACACAACCAAAATACACCATCGGCTCTTTACTAATCAATAAAGTAATGGACACACAACCAAAATACACTATCGGCTCTTTAGCAATCAATAAAGTAATGGACACACAAGCAACATATACCATCGGCTCTTTACTGGAGAAATGTATGTATTTTCTGTGCAGTCCGATTCGTCATTAAAATATATGCACGTCAAACTGTAAAACTCAGCGTTTTAATGAGTGTACCATACATAAATGTGGTGTGTGTTTTTTTCCTTTGATTTGTAACAACATGGGCAGACATTTATTCTGTGGAAATGTATCCATCCAAAACATGATTGTATTTTGTAGATTGATATGGGGTCTAACATGGCCTGGAGGTTAAGGCTCTCGATACGCAACCTCAGGGTCGCGAGTTTGAAACCACGCTACAGAACATGCTCGTCCGATATGGTTATTGACTGGGCTAGTCACCCGGATGTAAAACGCTTACCGGCCGATCTTTAATTCGCTGGCAGTAAGGTCCATATGAGGAAGGAGTGCAGTGATATTAATTTTTATGTCTCGTTTATTTTGATTGTATATTTATTTATTTTAAGCGAAAAGCTACATAATGAGCTATCTGCGTTGTGTCAGTCATGGGGAATCGAACCTCAAATCTCAGAATTATAAGCTTTCAAGCTAAACGCTAAGCCAACAAGGACTATTTGTTTTTAATTTTAGTCGAAGACCAGCTTTCCTAAGCAAAATTGATGATAGCTATACTTATCACCCATTAAATATAGTACTTCCAGCATTCGATGTCCTCGTTCACATATAAACTACACTCAAAATGTTTATCCTCGTTCACATATAAACTACACTCAAAATGTTTATCCTCGTTCACATACAAACTACACTCAAAATGTTTATCCTTTAGTACTTTCTGTATATATATATATATATATATATATATATATATATATAT
>NW_013665745.1:25963-39509 GCF_000517525.1 Limulus polyphemus
TATATATATATATATATATATATATATATATATGTGTGTGTGTGTGTGTATGTTTATCATTGGATATTAAATCTATTTCACTTAAATCATGAACATATACGCTTATGTTTTATACGATACAATGTATGATGGTTTATTAGTACTTAATAATTCATAGTTTTTTTTTTCTTCGCTCGAAATAATTAGATACACGTTTTACTGTCTTTTCTACTTAAATTAGCAAATTCAGTAATTGTTTGATGTTAGGCACAAAGCTACACAATGGGCTATCTGTGCTCTGCCCACTACAATCACAAAGCTACACAATGGGCTATCTGTGCTCTGCCCACTACAATCACAATGCTACACAATGGGCTATCTGTGCTCTGCCCACTACAATCACAAAGCTACACAATGGGCTATCTGTGCTCTGCCCACTACAATCACAAAGCTACACAATGGGATATCTGTGCTCTGCACACCGTGGTTGTCGAAATTTATTGATTAAGATATTTGCCTTTTTTTACACAATTTTTTTAGTGCCTAATTGAATTGCATAGTTTCGATTGTTAAAAAATATTGCAGTGATAACCAGCTCAGCTGAAACACTGCTGAACTGGTAAATGAGATATTGATTTCTTAACAAGTTGAGTTCATTGTGCCAAGATACGTTATGAATAGTAACATTTGGCCAGTGAAAAAATTTAGAATGTTAATTTAAGTATTCCAACAAACATCGTATTTGACACCAGAACGTTTTAGGAAGCTCACCGGGAATTATTAATAAGAACTTCTGGGTGAATATGTCAGCCATATTATACCTGTTATATCCAGTACCGACGAGGCCTTTCGCACAGTACCAAGGTTCTTCAAGCCGGTTGAGTTACGTCAAACATAGTAGCAATTGAGAATATATATATATATATATATTAATAAACTGCTTGATAACAGTTGTAGTTGGATTAAGTTAATGAAGTGTAAATTTTAATCAATCTTATTTATGCCTAACACTGATGCCTGGGATGGTATTGCTATTGACATTTTCAATCTGAACCACTCTTCAAGCGCACATGGGCTAAACGACTTTGTCTTGATTTGAACCGAATAATTGTACTGATTATCACTCTTATAACAATCTTATTGCTGAAAGAGTGGAAAGTTTTTCAACAGCATCGTAGTACGAAACTTTCACCTCCTGATCCTCAGCCCGACACGTTAACCATTAAGATACTTGTCTAAGCTTTTCTAGGAATCATTTGACTTGAAGCATAATGAGCACTCCAAGATCCAAGAGCAGTGGCTTCCCTGGGCGCTGGAACTTTGTAGCACACAGAACGAAGAAATATCTTTGAAAAACCGTAAACTTTCTACATACTACTGCATAGTTATAAAAGACGATAATGCAAGTTACTCATTGATCGAAGTATTTTACACTTCTTGCACAATCCCAAACCACTCTTAAAGAGAAAAATCCTATTTCCCCCCAAAAAAAAAAACTTTGGGTTACGAGTTTCTGATATTGTGACTTATCTACTTGCTATTACTTGAAAGTCTCGTCAGTTGAAAGTATAATTATCATCACAATTTCTGATAACTTTACTTATCAAAGTTAATTAGCTAATTGTTTATTTGGTTTAGACTCTTTTCTACCATTTATTGGAAAAAGATACATGAGACTGAAATCTCATGATTGGTACATTTTTCTGGAGAAAAAATAAGTTGATCATGATATCAAAGTTCGTATATTCCTTTATAAATAAATGCTATAATTTCTGTTGTCAAAGAGGAGACAACAACGTTGAAAATAACCTAAATTCCTAAAAAATTCCTCTATAAAGTATTATTACAAATAACATTACAAGCCCTTTGCCATCTGCTGTAGTGTTTGTTTGTTTTGAATTTCGCACAAAGCTACACGAGGACTATCTGCGCTAGCCATCCCTAATTTAGCAATGTAAGACTAAAGGGAAGGCAGCTAGCTAGTCATCACCACCCACCACCAACAAATAGTGGGATTGACCGTCACATTATAACACTCCCATGGCTGAAATGGCGAGCATGTTTGGTGGGACGGGGATTCGAACCCGCGACCCTCAGATTGCGAGTCGAGCGCCCTAACCACCTGGCTATGCCGGGCCCTGCTGTAGTGACTAGTTAGGGAAAGCCCATGCAACTCTATTATGTCAGTCTAACATTAGAACGTTAAGGGACCTAAGATTTAGCAAAGTAAGTAATGTCGTCACTGAGATTCTTCTCGTCTTTATAAATACGATAAACCTAATATGGAAAGAGAGAGTTGTTTTTCTTTCGTATTTCCTCCAAATTAAAATTTCGCCCAGGAAAGCGTGCATGTAATAACGAACAATACACTAAGACAGTGTCACGATGAGTATATATACATACAGAGCCAGACTAGTTACACAGAAATGTTTTCACTCCTCAAATATATCTTAGTCTCTTTATTTAAAAATTCGCCCCGCGAGAGTGTTCTGTGTCTACATCAAAACCAGAATGACTTAACTGTTCTCTACCCAATTGAGATAATCAAATACTTAAGATTTTGTCGGTTATATATATATCATCATACTCTTTAATGATCGTTTAGCTGGATCGTATATTCTTTCTAAAGCTTTTATTATTGTTGTTATCGGAGTATGCGCTAGCACCCTCTTTGTAGGGATGGCATGGATGCCCGTATTAAAACAATACAAATGTCATCTGGATTTTCTTCTCTACAGCTTAACAGAAGCTAGATATGAAGAGTTACCTGGCATAGTCGCTCTATCTCCGGTGGATATGCCGCTTTTCAGCTATTCAGAGCGTCCCAAGGTCGAAAACTGGCGAATAGCCAAAACATAGATTTCTTATTATCGTTCATCATAATTTTTTTTTTAAACAGGCCTAGCGTCCACCTAGTTCTAGCAGTAACTATAATTTTGTCATTATTTCATAGAGCAAAACAGTCTTCGTGATCTTTGACTACCTATTTTATTATTATTATATGCAAAATTTATAACGATTTAGAACACACTTTATAGCCTAGTAACCCACATACACCATCTTATAAAATAAAGTAAACAAACAAGTATTAAAAAAAAGAATTATCGCTGAATAAAAAATCTAATTAGGTTGGCTACTCAACTTGGAAAAAGGAACCAAACAAGATAGGGATGGAAGTGAACATATCACTTGATCTGGCTAATGATCACGTAGCAGACGAAGCCATCTCGAATTTACATGGAGAATAAAATACCTACATTACTGGTTTATTCACTGGCAAAACAAATAGAACCAAAATTTCCAATCGTAAAATGTTACTCTATTGTAAAAGTCATAAAATTAGTATTCAAAAGTTAACTAAAGGATAGGTATAATGATGAAAGCTGAGATTTTATTCAAACACCAAGCTTTCGATAGATAAAGTGGGGAAGCTAATAATGTAGGGATTTTATTCTCCATTTAAAGTCGAAACGGATTAGTCTGCTATGTGATCATTAACCTAATCAAGTGATATGTCCATTTATTTCCATATCTTGTTTCGTTACTTTTTTCAAATTTCGTAACCAGCCATACATAGCTTTTTTATTTAATTATAACTTTTTTCCTAATACTTTTTTAATGCCTTCTTTAATGTCCACAGTGGTTCAGTAGGGCTTTTAGTGCTACAATTTCGGGTTCGATCCCTGGGGTAAAACCATCACAGATAGCCTATTGTGTAGGATTTTTGCTTATCAATAACAGGTCCTTGTTTCGCTACGTCTAAATAAATCAATAAAGTTTGTTTCAAAATCGAACAGTTAAATACTGACGACTAAGGATTCCTAATGTTTTCTTCTAAGAATCCTGAAAGTCACTGAAATGAATCATAGATTTTATTACAATTTTTAAAAGATTCAAGTTATATTAAACGAGATACAAAATATCACTGAAGGAAGGCTGTCAAGAACACTTTCAGAACTCTTTGTTGGAGAACGTCCTTTTTATAGGATGTTACCTTATTGTAATTCAATGTAAAGCATCTACATGAGTCATGGTTTTTGTATTTGCCACGTACACAAAGACTTTTAGGTCAATTACTCGTGATAAATGATCTGTCTTAATGATACTTGAATTAATTTTACAAGCTGGCATAATATCAGCACCGAAACAAAATAATAACTGTTTAATGTGATTTTATTTTTGTTGTAGAAAACAGACGAATATTAAACCTTCATTAGCTAAGAGGTAGAGTGTTATCATTCACTTTCTAAGACATTCCGTATTTTATGTTCCATGGTATAGAAGACCTTAACGTTTCGTTAATCTTCTCTAACTATGTTGTTTGTTTTAAAAAATATTCAATAGTTTATACTTCGTGTTAGGGAAGACCTTCATGTTTAATTACTCTCTTTCTAATTATGTTGTTTGTTTTTAAAAATATTCAATAGTTTATACTTCGTGTTAGGGAAGACCTTCATGTTTAATTACTCTCTTTCTAATTATGTTGTTTGTTTTTAAAATATTTAGTAGTTAATACTTTATTTTATAGGTCTCCAGTACGTCAGCAGTAAATTTACTGACTTGCATTGCTAAAATCCGGAGTTTGATTACCCATGATGGATAGAGAGCGCGCAGATAGTCCATTGCATAGATTTGTGCTAAAACAAACAAATTCGTGTTATAAAAGAACTTTATGTTACGTTACTCGGTTTCTAACGATGTCATTTGTTTTATAACCTTCAATAGTTTATGTTTGATGTTATAGAAGACCTTTATGTTTCGTTATTAACTTTCTAATTGTGTTATTTAATTTAGAAATATTCAGCAGTTTATGTCACATTTTACGTCCCAACAGTGCCCTACAATATAATAGTGTGTGCGAGGAAAAAGCATTGAATAGATGTTCTTATCTTCCCCAGCCACGTATTTCCACGGTAGCGTAAGCAGGAATCTATAATGAGGAGATGCTACTTTTGGAGGAAAAGGGGATATGAGAGGCAAAACCGTACTGAAAGGTTCGAAGGCATGGTATATGAGACTTTTTACATCTTTTGAATATGTTTTATACATAGATGAGTCTAATTTATCTCTACCCCCCCCCCCTGCTCTTGCCCACGCGAGTGTTTCAGTTGGGTCAAAACATAAGCGATTAACAAATGATGGAATAAAAGTGGAAACATTAGTTGTTTTATGGAACGGAATTATGGAATATCCAGTTTGAAGTGGGCGATTAAAAATTATGAAATGAAAGTGGAAAAGTAGTTGTTTTTATGGAACTGAATTATGGAATATCTAGTTTCAAGTGGGCGATTAACAAATTATGAAATGAAAGTGGAAAAGTAGTTGTTTTTATGGAACGGAATTATGGAATATCCAGTTTCAAGTGGGCGATTAAAAACTTTTACTACAGCGATAAGAACAAAATTGATTATTTTTGTCATTACTTTGAATCGTTTTTGGATAAGGCCTTTTTGCTGTAAAGAAAATAGTATAAACAAGTAATGAGGTTAAACTTAGTCATCATTACCTATCAAATCAAATTTCGTGTTTACTACGATTATGTTATTTTAAAAGCTACTTAATTTAATGATAACTGTAAGATATTGATCAGATACTTCTGTCCATATTTTTTTACTACTGTATTATCCAGAATTATTTATTTAATGCATCAGTAAATCAGTATTTGTAAATTTGTTGTAATGTTTTCTTACCACCTTCTAACGGATACTCGGTTGTAAGTTTAAGTTTTTTATAAATGTAAAATACATGATTCAATTCCCGCGATGGACACAGTGTAGATGGCCATTATGTATATAGCCATTATGCTGTTTGTTTGTTTGTTTGTGATTAAGCACAAAGCTACACAATGGGTTATCTGTGTTCTGCCCACCACGGGTATCGAAACCCGGATTCTAGCGTTGCAAGTCCGTGGACATTCCGCTGTGCCACTGGGGGGTGCAGACTTGCTCTTAAAACAGAACAAGAATTAAAGTATGTCTTTTTCCATATTCTGTACGGGTATCGAAACCCGGATTCTAGCGTTGTAAGTCTGCGGACATACCGCTGTGCCACTGGGATGTACAGCCTTGCTCTTAAAACAGAACAAGAATTAAAGTATGTCTTCTTCCATATTCTGTACTATTCCGACCATTGTGAATAATGCTTATAAACGGGTATCGAAACCCGGATTCTAGCGTTGTAAGTCTGCGGACATACCGCCGTGCCACTGGGATGTGCAGCCTTGCTCTTAAAACAGAACAAGAATTAAAGTATGTCTTCTTCCATATTCTGTACTATTCCGACCATTGTGAATAATGCTTATAATTAGATTATAGGGATGGATGGCTGAATTATTTTTAAAACATTATTTTTCTCAGTAATACACTAAATAACGAGTCAAAATTTACAGTAAAAAATTAATTATAATGTAAAACTGTCACTTCTCACGACTTACATAACATACTATTTTTTGATTATTAATGGATTATTATTAGTGCAAGAAGGGTTGTAAAGAGGGAGACATTTTCAACTATAAACTATAGCGATGTCAGTTTAAAAGAATAAGATATGGAAAGAAACTGTTAATATTATTTTATAAATATAAAATATCAGTATTCGCGAAACAAAAAATACCATCTTATGTAAAAGAAAAATTTAAATATAATCTTCATGGTGTTGTTATATCTTAAACAAAATTACTCCTAAGTACATGTGATTTCTCTTTTTGCTCTAGGGTTAGCATGACCTGGTGATAAGGGCGCTAGTCCTATCAGCCGTGAGGGCGTTATAATGCGACGTTGGTAAAGATTAGCCCAATAGTTGGCGGTAGGTGATGTTGACTAGCAGCTACCTTCCCTCTAGTCTATCATTTCTACATTAGGGACGGATGGCGCAAATAGCCCACAAGTATCTTTGCGTGAAATTCATAACAAATCAAACTATGTCTTTCTTGTCCAGTACTTTATAGTTCTCAGCTGAGCTGCCATCTAGTGTTTAAGTTATGAAATATCCTTATAGAGTTCAAATTAAATCTCAGATGCTCTTGGACGAGTCCCAATAAAAACATTACAATCAAAGAGAAGCGGCATGGTTAAAAATTTTCGATGTCACACGTTATTCAATAAATCCCTCGAAAATAAATAATTCACAAATAAAAATATTGAATACGATCGTGTGACTTATTATTTGATTATTATCAATTATATATGAGAAACTCAAATATATTTTCGTTGATAAAATTTATACCATGGATATTTATTAGCATGGACCTAAAATTCAAGTTCATAAAAATCGTTTGTGCTTTTAAATAAGTTGTACGAAATATACCTGAAATGAAATTATCTCGGAAAGAAACCTGGTTTGTTTTGAATTTCACGCAAGGCTATTCGATGGCTATCTGCAGAGGCCGAAAGAAAGCAGTTAACCAAAAACCACGCACCGAATAGTAGGTTTACCCTCACTTTATAACGCCTCTACGGCCGAACGGGTGAGCATGTTCGATGACGAGGATTTGAACTCGCGACCCACATTAGGAGGTCGGAAATTACTCATAGCGAACACAAGAAAATTGTCTAATACCGTAGCTAGAAATAAATACGAGTTCTCGTTTAAATTAACTAGTCAAGACAACACTGTTAATTTTCTTGTTGTCATTGAAATTGTTTGTTTGTTTGTTTTTTGAATTTCGCGCAAAGCTACCCGAGGGCTGTCTGCGCTAGCCGTCCCTAATTTAGCAGTGTAAGACTAGAGGGAAGGAGCTAGTCATCAGCACCCACCGCCAACTCTTGGGCTACTCTTTTACCTACGAATAGTGGGATTGGCGATCACATTATAACGCCTCCACGGCTGAAAGGGTGAGCACGTTTGGTGTGACGGGGATTGGAGGCCGCGACTCCAGATTGCGAGTGGGGCTCCGTAACCAGATGGCCAACCCGGGCTGTGTAATTTTTTAACGAAACTCATTTCAATATTACAAAATGGAACTAACCATGGCTCTGATGGAATTTATTAAAAACCTCAGTTACCGTTGTATTAATATTAAAGATGGGAACCTTTTCAGTGCTTAAACTGTGGTCTGTGAGCCTAAACATTGTGAAATAGAAGTTTACAAAACGGCATGTGTGTTACAAAAAAGTTTTTGTGTTAGAAAACAAACTTTAGGAAATTAATATAAAACCAAAATAAAGAGTAACAAATATTTTTATTTCTTGCTTTTCAAGTTCATATGGCATGCTGTGTTGTAGCCTAGAGTACATAATTCTTCTCGTGATTCATGGCCTCTGCACATTTTACATGACGTCACGACAGTATAAATTGTAACGTTAAGCGTCCCTTATGTGACATCATTTTAATGACTACTGACTTACAGACAAATCACTACTGTATAGTGGTGCGAGTGGTTAAAACAGGTGACCCTTCCAAGTGGCCTTCGCCCCCCCCCCTTTCGGGGAAATTACGAGCAAATGTGCTGGGTTGGAAATGTAACGATTTTGTTTAATTCACTGACCGAAAAACTTTTAGTGTTAAAAAATGAAACATTCCATTATTTAAAAACTAGCAAAGCGTAAAACCTAATACTACAAATGGTGGTATGCGCCGCCCCTTCCACTAACCGTTGTCCAATACAGAGAAGGTACGTATGCTAAGTACGGCATTACATGTAATTTTCATTTGGCGTTGGCCTGATATATTTTTTTACTGACTTCCTTGTTCACTTGAACTCCAGTTCGTGCGATTAAGGCGGTAAAATCGAGATATCTTCCAAACTCGAACCGTTTATCATATTAATTATTAATCTAAACTTGAACTTCAGGAACATATCTCAGTTTCTCTATAAAATTTTATTGGAACTGGTTCAGACAATTCCTCACAGTAATGTTTCACAACATACAGACAAATAGACAGAGAGATTAACAGCTTTTCTTTAACTGTATAAAGCAACGATGCAAAGAAACATTACATCTGAGCAGCCACTAACGCACGCTAGAGAGGAGTTAGCAAGACACAACAGAGTAAGTGGTGAGTAGGTAGGTAGGTGACTGTGAAACACTTGTTGATCTTTTGGCATATTGAAATTAATGCACTTTGTAAGAACGATGTTCCGGTCCACGTGCTGCTCTTAAAATGTTCTCTTCTATCGTCAGTCTGGTCGTCATGGTTACACTTTACTGACTGATAACGCAATTTCTGCTAAAATACTATTTAACGAAGGGCGGTAGCATCTGTCTTAAAACACGTATCTTCATAACCTTACCACAGATCTTACATTATATGTGAAGATTGGCTCCTAAGACCGAACTTAAGCTGACCAAAGACACAAAAAGTCCATTAGAGCTGCATCGGGGGATTTGACAGATAAAGGGCGTTGCTCCGGATGGGATTTGGGTGTGTTTTCAAAGTCCCTTGCGACTCTAAATGCTCTCCTGTGCGAGTTTTTCCGCTTTCGTGTCTCTACATCTTTTAATGGTTATCCTTCTCGGAAGTACTTTAACATATACCTCCAACCTAAATCGTCCTTGATGGCATTACAATGTCGAATGGTCAAAATTTCGCTGTAAACTCAATATATTAGTACAAATGTGTCACCAGTAGCGCCATGATTCGCGTCTTCGACGACACAATACTGCACTAGGATATACACATCGTTCACATAAAGTGTAGTATAACTCCAGAAATCAGATACACACACGCAAGATAAAGGCCAATTTGGCCGTAAATAAGTTTGGTGTTACTGTGACTGTGATACTTTATAAGAGAAAAGAATATAAGATACTAGTAAGTAGTATTTTGAGGAGTCACTGGCTTTGATTTTCTAACGTACATTTTCTCATCCCAAACCTTGTAACGTACAAGCGCTGATGCTCCTGTAAAACAGTGTATTTAATTAATGCTTTAAGTGTTCTCCTTTTGTACTGATTCCTTTGCGCTGTGCCACTGAACATCTATTGTATCTAATAGCCCGTTATAAATCAAAGAGTATTGTTTCATTTAAGTAACAACGTCACGACAGTATAAATTGTAACGTTAAGCATCCCTTATGTGACGTCATTTTAGTGTCTACTGACTGACAGACAAATCACCACTGTAAAGTGGTGCGAGTAGTTAAAACAGGTGACCCCTCCATTTATTATTATTTATTAATATGGTTAATAAATAACTTCACATTATGTGGCAAATGCCGGGAATTAATCGCAAATTTTGTCATCTTTTTTATTTTGTAATTAGTTTGCATAGATGATATTAGTTATAACTTTTATATTTCTATTTCTTGGATAATTTGAATAATTAATTTGCACTGTTGGTTTAGTTTTTAGACTTAAATCAGCAAGGTTGCCCATACCTTGTGAGATATAATTAAGTATTACGACGTAAGACTTTTTTTAATATCGAGGTTACCTAATCGATAATTTCATGCATGGATGGGTGTGGCCTAGTAGTTAACCTGCTGGGCTGCCGATCTGAAAATCCATGCCTCATGCTGAACATACTTCGCAGTTTCAGTGAAAGGTCATCCCATTATTCAGTTGAAAACCGAACAAAGACCTTGTGATGGTGCGTGCTGCTGAGCCTCTGATCAATCAGTAGTTCAAAATTAGCAGCTATATACCTGGGTCCTAGGGTCTCTGACGTTTATCCCATGTCACAAATGCCATTTGGGTTGAAAATACCTTTAAATGCAACTAATCATTACAAGTTCTTAGCTCTAACTGATTTCGTTTCAAATGATTAGTCTTCCAAACTATATCATAAAACTAATTTAAAGAAGATTCACTATATTTGGTTAGTACTACCTAATTGTTTTGAGACATCCTTTTAATGTTGTTTTTATTTTTATTTTTCTGCTTACGCGTTGTCACCTAGACTTAACAAGTTAGCAGAAAAATATCTGTCATTTCCGCAATAACCGTTTGTTGGAATAGGTCATGTATTACCATATCCTAATGCCAGCAAATAAAAACATATTTATCACAATCTTCAGTCACCCTAAGCTTTCTCTATGAATTATTTGTACGCAATCCAAGTATATACAGGTTACTGTTGTTAGTTAGAGACGTCACTTCTCCAATTATCGCAATCTCAGAAACTGGAAATAACCACGAAGTAGCCTTATACTCCTAGTTTGAAGAATAAGATACTTGAAGAGTAAAAGGGAAGCTAAATCTCTATACAGGAATAGATTATCATTGCTATTTATACGTATAACCAAGTTGACTCACATGACTTGATTCTTGAGTAGACACAGCCAGAACACAACGTTAATAAACTTCTAATCAACCAAGATAACTTGTAACTTTACTGACCCAACTAATCTTGCACGAAAGTAATAATCTCTGAACACTATGACATAATAAAGTAAGGTATGGGACTGAGAACTCGAGACATTGATAGAGTCCCCCCCCCCCTCCTCCCGAAGGCTCAGAGAAAAGTCTGAGAATTTTTAATGCTAAACATCGGGCTTTAATACTTGCGGTAAGCACAACACAGATAGCCCAATGTGTAGCTTTCTGTTTAATAACCAAAAATATGTAAAATAAGCCACCATATAGGAATGTTGTAAATCACGTTTGACGACAGCATTGTTCACGGTTCGACAATAAAATTATAATAGCCAGAATAAGAAAACTTCATATAGCCACCTCTTACTGAATCACTGAACAATTACTTCAAGTCTGGAAAAACACATATTGTTGCTACGACTTAAAATAGGGTTTTTAAGTACTAGACACGTATGGGGGTTAAGTTAGCTAATTGGAAAAAAGAGTGACTGGATGGAAGAAAGCAGAGGTTTGTTAAAAATGGAGTTCAGTGAAACTGAATTAATGTCACAAGTGTGGTACCTCAGAGCTCAGTCTTTGGACTTTTGCTCTTTTTTGATTTACATCAACGACACAGATGAAGAAATGGTCAACAATTTACTTAAATGTGCAGATGATATTAAGGTCTTGAGTGTTGCTAGTTGTGAATAGGATGATGCTGCTTTACAAAAATGATTTAGATCATTTAGTAGCTTGGATATAAAAAGGGCAGATAGGTTTTAATTATAATAAATGCAAGATAATTCATGTGGGTTATCATAATTTGAATTATAAGTATAATTTGGATGGGAATAACCTTAACAGTGTCATGAAAGAAAGTAATGGTTTGCAGTAATGGTTGATCAGTCTCTTAAGCCATCCAAGCAGTGTGCTGATGCTACTGGTAGATAAATAGGATTTTAGGTTGTATCCACAGAAATATTGAATACAAGTCTAAAGAGGTTATAATTTCATTGTGTAGGTCATTTATTAGGCCATATTTGGAGTATTGTGATCAGTCTTGGGCTCCTTACCTTAGGAAGGACATTGAATTGTTGGAAAGGGTTCAGAGTATGGTTACTAGTATGGTACCTGAAATGAAGGGTTGTCTTGACAAAAGAAGAGTTAGAGGGATCTGATTGATGTGTAAACGCATAGTCTTTTTTTCATATAAATTTTGGAAGGATGAAAGTCATCTTCAGCTCAGACAATTATATTTTTTTAACAGTACGACTTTGTACAGGGTGGTTGGCCTTTGGAATTAGTTGCATTCGAATGTTGTGGAGGCAGTAAATTTAAGTGAGTTTAAAGAGAAGCTTGATAACCATAGGAATGATAAGGGGTGGTTTAAGATTTTTGTTTAATTTATTTATTTGAAAGTATTTAGTAAAGTTTAGAGGATGGGACAGCCGAAGTGGACTAATAAGTCCCTTGTCGTCCCTAAATATTATGTTATGATTAATCAAATGTAATTTAATACTAAGTAATTAATGTTATTAACTCAAATAAGCTAAAATCCCTTGGGTTAATTTCTATTGTATTGTGTTAAATTGTAATTGCAATAATACATTTTAAATAGTTCAGGGTGACAAGTCCCCCGGTGGAACAGTAGGGAATCCACGGACTTCCAACAGTAAAATCTGGATTTCGATTTCCAACGGTAAACACAACAGATAGCTGAATGTGGCTTCGCTCTAAAACAATCAATTAAGACAACAAACATCTTCCGTTTTGTTTGTTCGTTTTTGAATTTCGCGCAAAGCTACACGAGGGCTATCTGCGCTAGCCGTCCCTAATTTAGCAGTGTAAGACTAGAGGGAAGGCAGCTAGTCATCACCACCCTCCGCCAACTCTTGGGCTACTCTTTTACCAACGAATAGTGGGATTGACCGTCACATTATAACGCCCCCACGGCTGAAAGGGCGAGCATGTTTGGTGTGACGGGGATTCGAACCCGCGACCCTCAGATTGCGAGTCGAGTGCCTTAACCACCTGGCCATGCGGGCCTTTCCGTTTTGTAATATATTTTTCAAAATTCTGCAAGAAATTTTACAAAACATTGGAATTTATTTTTTTAAACCTTTTTCATTTTTGCTTCTGTTATTCCATCGGTTTTGCTGTTTCAAGCGTTAATACTGTTTACAGTTAGAATAAAAAATCTCAACTGATTAAAGTTCTAGACCTTTATCCTAACACTTCCATACATGTCCATAGGAGTTACAGTCAATTAACACATTCCATATTTTCAGAGCTGAGAAAATATATGGTAATTATATTCTATACCAGTATGGATA
>NW_013665745.1:40493-45130 GCF_000517525.1 Limulus polyphemus
CCAGTATGGATACACGAGTGAATATAAGATCTTAAACTGGTGCCTGTATACTATTTTATTTCTGGGGGGCCTATCAATCGTATCTCATTTTCTGTCTTTCGCACTGAATATAAGATCTTAAACTGGTGCCTGTATACTATTTTATTTCTGGGGGGCCTATCAATCGTATCTCATTTTCTGTATTTCGCACTGTCACAGTTCTCGTTTAGTTTGATTGAAGTGTTCTTTCCAGCACTCTCCAGTAATTTTAAAACGGACACTCTTCCCTCCTAGTGGAATGGCACTTGTTTACAACCGAAACAAAAATAAAGCTGCATTGTTAGAGCTTTAGAAACCGTGATAGTAAACGTGCGAAAGTTTGTACCGTATTGCCCTCGTGGGCGTTGCAAACTGCAAAAGGGGGCGCTAATTATAGTATTTGAGCAGTTCGTGATTAATTTGTTTTTTCATCTCATTTGTTGATTTCAATGCTAATAAGTGTGTGTGTTTGTTTTTCTTCTCTCTTTTTTTTTTCAAATCAAAATTATGGTAATAAAAGTGTAGTATATTGCTGTCACACAAGGTAAGCTTTATAAAAATACCGGGAGAGGGGGCGTTAATTACAGGTAATACGGTGTATATATATGTATGATGCTAATTATTATTTGTATGCTTAGGTTACAAATAAAAGAATATTATTCTGCACTCAAGGTACACACAAGTAAAATACGGAGAAATAGATTACAGAAAGAATAAATCTTCGCAACAGAGTTTTAACTTTAAAAATTCACACTAATACCGAAGAAGCCTCGGTGGCTCAGCGGGAAGCCTGTGTGCTTATCACGCTAAACATTGAGTTTCGATACACGAGACAAACAAAGCATTGTGTAGCTTTTTGATTAACAAACAAACAAACATCAATGAAATGTTGAAATTCGTTACAGACTGTAAACGTTTCATAGAATTTTAGAATAGCTTACCAAGACGTTTTTTCTGAGACATAGCATAGCTTCAAAAGACTGCCAGCAACAAACTGTTTGCCCCTGATGAAAAAAAGGTTCACCCTTCGAAAGCGCACTGGTTATAAGGTTTTGTATTTTTGTTTTTAAGCCTCTTCATCTAACACACATGAAGATGACCCGGTAAGTCTACGGACTAAAGTCTGGGGTTCGGTTCTCCTGATAAACAGAAAGCACATAGCCCATTGTGTAGTCGTGCGGTAAAATAAACAAACAAGCACATGAAAATGTTTTTAACGTTATAATTACTAATAGAGATATTATAGAACCAACTGGCTTTTTTTAACACATATTTTCTAAATCATTTGTTCACCAAATTACTTATGGGTCTCATTGCTTACTTAACTCAATCAGTTTCCTTTTCTTTACACTCACAATTCCAGACAGGCAGTAAATACACATCGACTCCCATAATACTAAGCAGACAGTGACTTTACGTAAACTCCCACAAGTGAAGACAGACCTTGACTGCACATAAACTCCCACAAGTGAAGACAGACCATGAAGGTACTTAATTTCCCACAATTAAAGCCAGACCGTGACTGTACATAAATTCCCATAAGTGAAGACAGACCTTGACTGCACATAAACTCCCACAAGTGAAGACAGACCTTGACTGCACATAAACTCCCACAAGTGAAGACAGACCTTGACTGCACATAAACTCCCACAAGTGAAGACAGATCGTGACGGTACTTAATTTCCCACAATTAAAGCCAGACCGTGACTGTACATAAATTCCCATAAGTGAAGACAGACCTTGACTGCACATAAACTCCCACAAGTGAAGACAGACCGTGACTGCACATAAACTCCCACAGATGAAGACAGACCGTACAAAGTACAAGCAGACAACTACACAAAAAAGCACATAAGTCTAAGCAAGCAGTAACAACATATAATGCAAACTTCTGAAAGTTCAGGAAGACGGAAACTCAATGCAAATTACTAGAAACACCAGCAGACAACAAATTTACTTATACTCCCAAAAGTACAGACAGATAGTGACTGCTCATAAACTCCAAAACGTCTACACAGATAGTACTAAACGTAAACTCCCACAATTCCAGACAGACAATGAGTAAATGTAAATTTCAGCAGGTCCAGACAGACAGTAACCTCGCATAAGCTTCCACAAGTCCAGACAAACAGTAACAGAATATAAGCTCCTCCAAGTTCAGGCAAACAGTGACTTAATCTAAGTTCACTATTGCATAATGTTTTTTCTTTAGCATTTTCGCACAAAGCTAAGCAAAGGTTATCCGCGGGTAGCCATTTCTAATTTTAAATGGACAGACTACTGACAAAAAAAAAAGCTAGTCAACATTACACACCTACTGCCAATTTTGGGGTTACTCTTGTCTGACCAAGTAATGGCTTTGACCGTCATTGTTATAGCACTCACATAATCCAAGATGCAAAGTACGCTTTTGCAGCAAAGGGACGCGAGCCATGAATTTTTTGGATTCACCTTCCGGGTATATTAAACATAGGCTACTGCGTGGAAATTATCATTAAGCCTAGACAGTCATCAACTACCACACAATTCTGTATTCATGGAAGGCAAACGAGATTTTCGATTTTCCTGTTGTTGTTGTTCAGAGTCTATTCTGCGTTTTAGAGATATAATAAGTGAGTCATTGGGTTGTTGTTGAATCGTATTTTAAAGAAAATGTTTTTAACGAGATTAAAATGAAGGTTTTGAAAAAAAATTATTAATTACTTTAGTTCATTCTTTTCGAACACTTATAAGAAAACCCATCGTCTAATTCTGTTTCAAGTAGTAATAATTATATTACAAGTTCAGGTTCAGTACTTAATTAATAAGAAACTAATAAGATTTCTTATATGCTTCTTGAAAATTGGAAGCTATTCTAAAAAACAGAAGTACTTGGAATTTCCACTAACACAGTAATAATTTAAGGCTTACGAGTGAGAATTAGAATTAAAGTATAGCGTGTAAACGAGTAATCTCATTTAGTTATATCGTAATTAGATTACTTGCTGATGAGATAGGCGGCCGTGTAGCGGTTGGATGAACAAATTGAAATCTGAGCTATTTAACCAAGTTTTAAAATATATATATATTCTTATAAACTGTAAGCTTAATACATCGGAACTTATAAACGTCTTTGAAAAGCCTAAATTCCCTCAAGATATAGCAACTACAACCGCAGCAATTGAACTAATAAATGCATAACTACTCCAACATATTATAAAACCGGATTAAAGAACGAAACTGTAAACCAACTAGTGGCAGGAAATATCTTGCAATTATCATAAATATTTAAACTAACAGAAGATGGTGATTTATTACAGGAATACATTATACATGAGAAATTGGCTTAGTACAGCATTAATATATTTATATACGTTGACGAAATTAACAGGAAATGGCAAAATTATTGAATATTTAAACATACCCAAATAAATAAAATACTTATTAGATTTTGTGAGCTGATTCAACAATTTCAGAAAGTAATATGCAGGTGAGAAAGAATAAGAGTACTCTAAAAGTAATTATTATTTCGCTTCTAACTTACAGTTACTTATTACGTTTCAATACCTTATACTTCCTATTTTTCATCGACTTTGTATTTGATGGTAAAACAGATTATCCACAAAAATTGTATAATAATTGGAAACCAGCTTAAAGTTTTAAATCAGCACAATTCGCCCCGTGTGAAATATGAAATGGAGAGACCAATATTTATTGTGAAATCGTTTTTATATTGTAAAAAGAGTCACTAGAAAAGACTTGGTGTGGCATGGTGATTATGTACGGATTGAATAGTCCAAGGTACTAGACATGATGACGCTCAATACGCTTCTCAATTTTACTTGTGAGAGCTTTATAAAAGTACCTGTCAATCCCATTATTCAGTTCAAAGAGTCAGGCAAAGCCACTGTGACGATGGGTGCTGCTGTCTGATCTCTCTCTTTCTCTGGACATTAGACAAAACTAGGACCAGATATTCCTATCCCCCTAGATTTAGCCCATATGGGCATGAGGTGTAGTTCACAATGAAAATTCCAACTCCTTAGTTATGGGGAAAAAATCATGAATTTTTTTAAACACTGGTTATAGTTTATGGCTATTAATTATAGCCTCATAATTGCACTCGCTATTAAATGAAAAATATACAGATATAATGAGTTTCTCAAATTACCATCCTAAAAAACAATGGTTAAAGGTTGCAACCTTGACATTTTGAAACTCAGGTTGTTCAAACTATCTTTTGATTTGATGAAACGTTGATTCCATTTTTGCTGGGTCTCAGTTCCCATATTCCAAAAAAAAACTTATTAATATTATTGAAAAGTATTTGATTAACGCCTCGGAACAATAGACAACAAAGCAACCGAACGGATAAGGCTATTTCACTGTTTTTTACAGGTGGAGATTTTGGACTAATATGATAAACTGTACCGAGCGAAATAAATAAGAGATCCAAGACTTTTCTGAATATGAAAAAGTAGCAACTGTACATCTGAACTAGAGTGTATGTTACTGATAACACGTGTCGAACATGTTTGATATGTACAAACAACACGTGTCGAACATGTTTGATGTGTACAAATAACACGTGTCGAACATGTTTGATGTGTACAAATAACACGTGTCGAACATGTTTGATG
>NW_013665745.1:46104-49893 GCF_000517525.1 Limulus polyphemus
GATATATATTCATAACACATGTCTAACATGTTTGATATGTACAAATAACACGTGTCGAACATGTTTGATATGTACAAATAACACGTGTCGAACATGTTTGATATATATTCATAACACATGTCTAACATGTTTGATATGTACAAATAACACGTGTCGAACATGTTTGATATGTACAAATAACACGTGTCGAACATGTTTGATATGTACAAATAACACGTGTCGAACATGTGTTATTTGTACATATCAAATATGTTCGACACGTGTTATTTGTACATATCAAACATGTTAGACATGTGTTATGAATATATATCAAACATGTTAGACACGTGTTATTTGTACATATCAAACATGTTAGACACGTGTTATTTGTACATATCAAACGCCGAACATGTTTGATATGTACAAACAACACATGTCGAACATGTCTGATATATATTCATAACACATGTCGAACATGTTTGATATGTACAAATAACATGTGTCGAACATATTTGATATGTACTAATAACACATGTCGAACATGTCTGATATATATTCATAACACATGTCGAGCATGTTTGATATCTGTACTCCTGATGTAATGTTGCATTAAACAAATGACTTATTGGCGTTACTTTCAGCTTATCCACTGATACGTTGCTGCACTAAGAGCGCAAAGATTTAAGGGTTTGGGTGAGCTTTGTTTCATTGTTTGGAATTTTGTCTCACCAAGCAAATAATGAAAATGTCTTTTGTGTAATTTCACTTTCAGGCAGCTAATAATGCACGATCGTTATTACAGTTTTTGTATTTCATTTAGATGAGCTACGGCCCATCTGAAATTCTTTCTGCGAACGTCCATGGTTGCTATTGATCTTGGAGTGTCATAAAATGTGATATATAATCTAAGAGCATGATAGTGGACAACTGATAACATCAGATAACACGTTAAAAGTAGCAGGTCACTATAGTTTCAACCTGCGCACGGCTATAGTTGCTATTGATCTTGGAGTGTTATAAAATGTGATATATAATCTAAGAGCATGATAGCGGACAACTGATAACATCAGATAACACGTTAAAAGTAGCAGGTCACTATAGTTTCAACCTGCGCACGGCTATAGTTGCTATTGATCTTGGAGTGTCATAAAATGTGATATATAATCTAAGAGCATGATAGTGGACAACTGATAACATCAGATAACACGTTAAAAGTAGCAGGTCACTAATTTTATATACAAATACCAACTATAGTTTCAACCTGCGCACGGCTATAGTTGCTATTGATCTTGGAGTGTCATAGAATGTGATTTTTACTTTAAGAACATGCTACCAGACAACCGACAGCGTTAGAGAACACCTTAAGTGTAACAGCTCACCCTCCACAATCTTGGTAAGCTTATTGAACAAAATTACTTTGTCGATGCTGTCAGGCTCAATAAACAATTCAATTGAGATACTCGAGTTTACATCACAGCACCAGAAGGAAGGACTAGAGCTTACACTTAGCCACTCTGAGAATTGCCCTGCTATTGGTCAAGATTACTGTCACGTTATGACAAGGTTGAGTTTAGTACATGGTGTTCATAAAGTCTGGAGACATGGGGCAATTAATAAAAAAGTAGTGTACTGGAACTACAAATGTTCTATTTGTTCCCCTTCTGCGTCAATATATCTTTGAAAGCGATGCCAAAAATTTTCATGAACACTTTTCTCTTCTATACGACAATCCTTCACGTCCACATACCAGTATCAATTCTACTTTTTCTTCTTTCGTCAATGTCGTTTTTACCCCTTTAGATTTCTAACTGTAATAAAACAACAAATTTAGGTCATATTATTGTTTGTTTGTTTTGAATTTCACGCAAAGCTACACGAGGGCTACCTGTGCTAGCCGTCCCTAATTTAGAAGTGTAAGACTAGAGGGAAGCTAGTCATCACCACCTACCGCCAACTCTTGGGCTACTCTTTTACCAACGAATAGTGGGATTTACCGTCGCATTATAACGCCCCCACGGCTGAAAGGGCGAGCATGTTTGGTGGGACGGGGATTCGAACCCACGACCCGCAGATTGCGAGTCAAGCTCCCTAACCACTTGGCCATGCCAGGCCTAGGTCATATTAAATACAACAAATAAATATATTTATGGCATAATAAAAAGCAAATTTATGTCATATTAAATACAATAAGTAAATAAAATAAATAAATAAATATATGTAGGACATAATAAAAAACTAATTTAGGTAATTTCCCTATGTCTCCCGACTTTATGGACATGCTGTTTATCATGACCGAAGACATATATATATATATATATATATATAGCGTCCAAAGTTATTCACGAGCGAATTCAAGATATACCATAATTACAAGTGATAACCCTAAAATATTTTATCCAACATATAAAATTATTGAGAATATATATATATATATATATATACGTTATATAAGTGTCAATATAAGTTCTCTGCAGATTTGAACTTACACCGAGAACATTTTAATCAAGTGTCTTCTTAATGTTGTTGCCGACGTAGCAGCAAAATAAGTGAAATATAAGGAATATTTCTTTTGACTTCCTTTGGTTTCAGAAATGATGGTCAGTTTAGATTTTAGGTGATTTTAAACTGCATGTATACCACAAATGAATATTCAATCAGGGTATGGTCACATTCAGAAAATCGGAGGGTTTCAAAATTCTACAAATCAGTAAGAAATCTCTTTAATATTTAAACATAAGAGAACCAGACTTCAAGTGTTTTGTAATTAATTGTATAATTTCATAAGACGAGACTGAATAGGTACACTTTTGGTCTGATTAGATTAGTATTTCTGACATTCTGTGATTGGTCTCTTATTCTCAATAATACCTAACTTTTTTTCTACTATTCTATATTTCAGTAGTAACTTGAGCATCTCAAATGGGACAACTACTTATCGTAGAACCTGGTAAGTGTGGGCTGCACTGCAGGTTTCAAACCTTTGATCATAATTGGTTCTTGGTCACCTGTAACGTCTCTTCTGCCCTCTTCCATGAGTAGATCACTGTAACTTCTGTAACTTTGATTATAGTCTCTAGCGTCATATCTGGAATTACTTGGTTCTTGGTCACCTGTAATGTCTCTTCTGCCCTCTTCCATGAGTAGATCACTGTAACTTCTGTAACTTTTATTATAGTCTCTAGCGTCATATCTGGAATTACTTGGTTCTTGGTCACCTCTAATGTCTCTTTTGCCTTCTTCCATGAGTAGATCACTGTAACTTCTGTAACTTTGATTATAGTCTCTAGCGTCATATCTGGAATTACTTGTGCAGCAGATATACATTCCTGAGTTCGAACTTTTAAAAACTTTGTCAAAATCAAGCACAGAACATAGAAAATGTTTCTGTGTAATACCCGAAAGTTCATTTGTGAGAGGCTACATTGCATTCCGTCAGGTCCGTAGACTCTGACACTAGTAACAGTAACGGAACTGTAAGGAATGTTAGAAAGAATACTTATACTCAAACTAATATTTTAATGAATGTGTAAATGGAAATGTTAATCATTCATGGTGGACATGACATAAGTTCATGCTCGATGACTGAAGAGAGAAGATAAGGACGGAAGAAGAAACAATGAAGAACCGGGAATACCATGACTAGTACCTAATACTATACATCTCTAATAGCTTCCAGTTTATACCTTCCCTGTGTGATCTCTTTCTGTACATCATCATCATCATAGACAGCAGAACATCGATAATTCTACCGATGCTTAGCTGCCACACAATCATGAATTATTATTACAAGAAAATGGGGACAAAAGTGGG
>NW_013665745.1:49903-66037 GCF_000517525.1 Limulus polyphemus
GCGACATCAGCGCGACAGCTTCCTTGCGGTTTTCACTGCCACGCATCATAACATGCCTCGCTCGCCAGTGGACTTGGCAGACAGACAAGATTAGGCAGACAAACCAATAAGATGCCTACAGCACGACCGCCACTGAGCCCGGTTTCTCGCCATATCCCGTTTTTGGAAGAGTTCATGATTGTGTGTGGGCTGGGATACTGCCAGGTCGCCCAGGTCTAGACTGTACATTACAGTCCATTTAAATGGAACAGAACTGCAAACGTTCATCAAGTAAAAGCGAACAATGATTATTAATTTTGTACTTATTTCTGTATAATAACATAAATATGGTAGCATTTAAATACACGATAGGTCGGGATCAGTAAAAACGTGCAGATGAAAGGTGTTACTTTACTTAGATGATAATGAATCCTCACAGTGATGAGTCTTAAAGATGATAATGAATCCTCGCAGTGATGAGTCTTAACAAGTATTAAACTACAAAACCTTTTCAGCTTCTTGAAGTACTTTGAATGCACTTTGTCATACATAAAAATTAAGTCATTATTTGTAATTAAGCACAAAGCTACACAATGGGCTATCTGTGCATTGCCCACCACGGGTATCGAAACCCGGATTATAGCGTTGTAAGTCCGCAGACATACCGCTGTGCCACTAGGGGGCAAAAAATATATAGTAATAACAGTACCTGAACTATGTACAGAATTATCTTGCTCTTTAGGTAGCATAAGCTGTATGCATGTTTACAAAACTAAATAAAATGGAAGATATTTTCACAGATAACGAACTTATAGTTTTTTCTAAAATTTCTACAGAATTTCTTTTTTTTTTTTTTTTTGCTGTTCGGTATTCATTAGTTTTCAAAGACTTGAATTTTTACTTTCGTCTATAAAAAATAGAAAAACTGTAAGTAGTTTATTTAGTCTTAAGGACTCGTTGTGTTCCAGAATTGTGTGGAATTTTTTAAAGTCTTTATAAAATGTCTACCGAAATGTTTTAAAATACCATTCCCATACTTATGTTTGATTATATATATATGATATTAAGTAACAATACTTTTCGTAACGTTGCTGTTTAAAGTCAATGTCATCTGGTGGTTCGATCCCACGAGGTCATATTAAATCCTTAACTTATAAGAACAGCTAAACCTCATAGCAAGGATAAATTTATATTGAATACATTATGAAAATATTAGTACTATCATTAAATATTAAGGCTTAAGAATCTAATCAATTTAACGCACGGTAAAAAGGAAAATAAGCTCAATGAATCAAATCAAAATTCATATTAAACCTCAAATTAATTTAAAGACAATCAGCAGAATTAAATAATTACAGTATAACGTATAATCTAATTTATGTAAATACAAACATTTACGAATAATCACCTTTTGATTTAAAGCTAATAATGCATATAATGAAACTGGTAGTTTAGGAATGAGATCACGGCTTCTCCCGACTCAGGTAATGTTTTATTATTTTAAAGAGAAACGAAAAATGTAAGTGTCTTGAAATTGTTTAAGTTATTAAAGGAGATTTGTGGATCATACATTCGTAATCTTGAAGCAAAAGAAAAAATATGATACAGCTACACAGTTTGTAAATTATGTGAATCATAAACGTTGCACACTGTTAATTTTAAACTCCACGCTCAGTTGCACAATTATTTACCTAACAAAACTCCACGTTCGCGTTGATTTCTAAATTATACAGTTAATGGTGTAATTTATTACTCTACTAATCTTGAAAACGTTCTAAGTTATCTCTAGTTATAAACAAAGGACTTTGACGTCCTAAAAGAAGTTTCTTAATTGAATATCAATGCTTTCAGACTCTCTTTTTCTCCGTTTCTATAGAAAACAAAGAAGGATTCCTTCTATGAAATGCGTCTTTTGTCTCCTTGTCGTTCAACAACTTCACTGTACGCATATCCGTTCTAGGAAAGAGCTGTGACGTATCCTCCAGCCATAAGTTAACCGAGGTGGCATTGAAAGTTGAATGGTCGAGAACCACTTTCAGGGTTCTGAACGTGTCGTCCGTGACGTCTCGACTTACAACTGGAGGCGACATGTAATTGTATTAGCATTTCCGCTTCGTTACCCTAAAGTGTGATTAATCTTATTTTATCGTGAAACATAAAAGCGTGATGTTAATCTATGCATACGGGAATTAAAATGTTAATATCAGAAGATTTTTTTTTATTATTATTTAAACAAATATATGACAAAAATATTCCTCAGCAAACGCCATTAAAAGTGTTTAACAAATTTTCTGAATCGAAAAACAATGTGTAATAATAATAACCTTACAAATTCAACTAAGTTGTGTAGCGCCCTTTCACGGAATAAGTATAGAATATCCAATTAGGGAAAGTGTGAAGATTAGTCCGCTAAGTCGCAGGTTGGAATGTTCCATGTACTACGTTTTCTCTTTAATTTGTTACTAACTTTCTGTGGAATCCAACAATAGAGAACGAAACAAAAGTTAGAAACTAATAATCGGTGTAAGACTATAATCATACAAAATTTAGCCTAAGACATATTCTTTATAGATATATAAAATCTTCATACTGCAATACTGAAATCTGGATTGGACCACCAGGGGTTGCCCAAAACAGTGGGTCACGGTAAGTTCAAAACAACTAATATGTCAACAAGAATACGGATTTTCATTGACAACTATGTGCTCTATTCCTAAACGATGTTGGTATTTTCAACTTTAATGACACCATATGTGACTTCTAGGTTAAATGGCCAGGTCAGAGACCCCTAGGGTTGTGGTACAGTTGAACAACTGACCAGAGAATAGGTAGATAATCAGCAGCACCCACTGCCTCAAGGACTGTATTCCAAATTGCACCTATTAACAGGACTGACTGTCACTCTTATAACGCACCCACAGCTAAAAGTGCGAATTGTTTTCATCGGCATCGCGGTGACAACCTTCCAGCCACCCCGCCCCCCGTCCTCATTGTTGTAAGGGAGCACACATAAAAAAAATGCTATTTTAGATATAAAACGATAGAATTATGGATAAGAATTAAATATGACAGTTAATATAACATGTTGACAACTAGCAAAAATACTTTAAGTAAATAACTATTTATAGAATTCTTACCATTTCCTCTTCAACACAACTCTTTATTAGCTTGGTTCCATTTATTACGAATAAAATTAGCAATATATTTAGACTTAAACTTTTCAACCTTTTGAAACTTAAATAATTATGCTTTACTGAATGTATTCGTCTCTACAGTTTTCTATGAAATTAAGTTTTTCTGTATAATGGCGTGGGTTGTTCCTGTGAAGAATAGTGCTACAGAGTTCTGGGTTTTGAAGCTGGTGAGCCGGGTTTGAATTTAATAACGCAAAATATTCTCCAGACTTTAAACTGTGGATGCGTTAGAAAAGTTAGTTCAGTTAGGGCTAAAACTTACCGCGCTTAATACGATCAATAAATATTCTTCTAATATTATTGTACGACCTAATGATAGACCTTTATAAGAACTTTGATAAGATTTTAATATGGCGTATAAAATGTTTACTAAAGTATATTTACGTCTTTCTGGTGTAACTCGACGATTTAACAGAAATACGTTTTCAAATTGCGAAAAAGGTGCAATTTTTTGTACATTTTAGTCCAGCCCTCCAGTGGTACAGCGGTATGTCTGCAGACTTACAACGCTAGAATCCGGGTTTCGATACCCGTGGTGGGCAGAGCACAGATAGCCCTTGTGTAGCTTTGTGCTTAATTACAAACAAACATTTTAGTCCAAATATACCTTTAATTTTCGATCAATCGCAGACTGCTCGCTTCTAATTGACAGGATCCAAGCTACTTAAATTACGTAATAAGTTGCTATGACATCACTGCATGACCGATAGGCAGACAGATGAATACTCTCTGTGTTTTATAGTATTAGATGCAATTTTCGCAATTCTGTGTTTTTAAACAACACCCACTAGTAACCGAATATTCAGTCACTCTTCTGTCTCTCAGAGTTGGGCCAAATTATTTAGAAACCGTTAGGGCAAACGAAGTAGAGTCGCCGTTAATTGTCCTACAAAAGTGGGTTTTTATGTCGAAAGACATCGATTCGAGCGCGTAGAAAGACAAGTATAACCACTGGGTATTCCATCAGGGACAAGAGGTTAGTGACACAACCGAAATACAATAGAAAAACGTTATATTTCAACGTCATCTTGTTATCCGTCAAACGTTAACCTTTATTATATCTCATGTGTAAAAAATTATCGTAAAATATGTGTGTTGTATAATGCACTTTTAAGTTTTAACAAAAGAAAAAATAGGCTTAATGTTTACCTATTGTTTTGAAATGCATTTTCTGAAATATTCTTGGTCAACAACAAAACTTTGTAACTAAACTATTCAAATTGATAAAACTTGAAAAATAACGAAAACTAATTAAGAATGTTGCGCACATGGTCTCAAAATGTCTAAAGATAACTGGAAACAACATTTGCTTCTCATAAGTAATTGTCGCCCTTTCAGCCGTGGGGGCGTTATAATGTGACGGTCAATCCCACTATTCGTTGGTAAAAGAGTAGCCCAAGAGTTGGCGGAGGGTGGTGATGACTAGCTGCCTTCCCTCTAGTCTTACATTGCTAAATTAGGGACGGCTAGCGCAGATAGCCCTCGTGTAGCTTTGCGCGAAATTAAAAAACAAACAAACAAACATAAAAATTGAACCCTTTCTTCCTATAAGTATTGGTCGTTCTAAAAGAAAAAAACAAAACAACAACAACTGAAAATCGACTTCATATTTTTAATAATAAAATTAATACAGGTTATTTAGACTACCGAATAAGTTACAACATAAAATAGAAAGCTTAAAACGTATTTATACTGCTTCCAGGTCAAGTTATTTGTGAATCAAAGATACGAAGCTCTACTACAAGACATCAGTCCTGAACGATGTTATCAGAGAGGAGGGTTATAGAATAGCTTAGAACAGTATTAAAGAGTCTGTTTGATTTATACTAGAATATAGATCTCAGCTTCGAGATAAATATTTTCTTTTATGCCTTGTACGAAATGTCTACTTACTAAAATATTTAGTTTGTTTAGTCTCCTATATACAGCCTCTTCTTTAAAGTCACTCTTTAATATTCTTATCGTTATACAAAGAGTCCATAAGTCAATTTATTTGGCCTAGATATTGGTTCTTAAAAAGCTACTGAAAATTTACGCCTAAAATATCAATATTTATAACGAGAAGCGGTATCTTAGCAACCAAATTAAGGTAATAACGTTCTTAATTTTACAGACATCAACAGAGTGTACTTCATACTGAATCCAAAGCATGCTTTTTAATCATTTTTGTTGTTCAGAACGTGAAGGCATGTACACTATATTAGTGTTGCTGAAAACCAAAAGGTAATTTACATAAACCTTCTTACTGATTTCTCACGCAAGTTGACTGTTTTGGTTTAGAAAATTAAGCTCTAAACATTGTGAGATATCGATATTGAGCTCAGATGAATATAAAAACACGGGTTGCTTGCAATTTTATACTTCTAAAATTTTGTATTAAATCGCCCCCAGGTGGTTCAGCACCGAGACAAAATTTATATAAAAAATAATAATCCACATTTTTATAACAAAATATTAGTACAAGTACTAGATAACTAGCTTTGACACTTTTATGAGTCCTCTTCAGTCCTACATAGCCTTATGTGGACAAATTGTTTTGTTCTGAAAGTGTGGTTTAGTGTTTTTAGCTAACATACACAGTACTGTGTATTTTACACTATAAAAGTTGAAATTCCATTATCTTTGTATTTCTTTGCGATTAAAAACAAAGAAAATTATACTAAAAGGGTTCCTTTTCATTAAAACTTCGGAAAACATTTACACATGACCACGTTATTCTAAATACTTTAGAACGAGAATATATCCCGTATGAACAGATAACTCTGTTGTTCCTAAAAGCAGTTTGGTTAACGAAGTACTTTGATTTAAAGAGTAAAGACAGAGCAATTCTCTTTTGTCCTGGATCCAACGTCTTTAATTTCATGATTATCACAGCGAACAGTTGTCAAGACTTTCTTTCTGATCCAATTTCTGAAAGAAAATGTTATTACCGTGTCTTCACAGTTCACTGGCTATCACTCGTGCTTTACAGGCCTGATTACATCGATAAAGTTAACCTTTTGTAACACATTTACTGAATAAGGATATATATATAAAGAAAGCAGTTTAATTCCCGATATTCAAACCAAGTAAAAAATAAAGCTTGTTTGCATAACTTAGTTTCTTATCTTTCTGTTCTTGTGCCACTGAATAGGGGGTGTCAACTTATAAAACTTTTCTATTTCTGACGACACAATGATTTTAAGTTTGCTTGTCTCCACAGCATCTTCGTAAATAAACAAATTCCAAATGAATTTCAACATATTATTTAAGTAACTTGAGTCCCATAATGAAGGTATAATTTAAAAGATTGGTATGATCATTATTTGTTAAATAAGAGACCTTTAGATCATCATCTCCACGGCATCTTTGCATATAACTGGAAGTAAATTTCCATATATACTCTTATTATTTAAATAGTTGGATCGCCATAACGAAAGTATAACAACAAAAATCTATATAAATGTTATGTTTATTTACATGAAATAATTTAGGTCACAAATAATTGTTTTCTATAGTCTAGACAGTACCCGGATGTTAGTTATGTTGGTGTATAATATTTAAGGTACGTGATATTAGTAGAATTTTAAGCAAAGATGTATTACAAAACTTTTCATTTCACCAATTGGACAAATCAGTTCCTACTACGGGCAAGAAATTTAAAACAAATTCTTTGATTTACACTTGTGTTTGAGTATTTCATTTGCCGCCCGTGTTCAATTGAATCTCTCGCAAGCAAACAAGTCTTTCCTAACCTTCTGTGCTACAAATTCAATACTTATCTATTTTCTCCAGTTTTACCAAAAATCACAAAACTATCTTCATCTAAGATAATATCTTAAATGTTTATCTTTACATAAGTCTTCTTCAGTTTGTTGTTCTCTCATGATTTAGGTTTAGTAGTACTTTCAAAGAAGCTTTACTTGCCAATAATCTTATTTTAAGTACCTCCAGTTTCTCTTGTGGAAAACAAATCGGCTATTATCTAATTTCGTGATTCATAAGATCTACGTTTGTCTGGAGATCATTTATGGTAATTATTTTCATCGTTCAACTTTAAAATATTTCAATAAATATTATACGGAATTTTTATCGTAAAATAAACTGGTATTCAAACTCACACAAATCTTGTTTGTCGTTTATATTCTCAGAAACATATTTAAAAAAAACAGGGTTACTATATCAATTAGAGTTATAATTTTGATCAGATGAAATTTCCATAATTTTTTTATTTATGAATAATTCAATTGATTACAAAGAACACCCTTGAACAACATAAAATTATATATTTTCTATACTTTTTATATCTAAAAATTACCTCATTCTATATTCCTGCATATAACCATCTGGAAAATGAACCTTTAAGTTCCTTGTCATTTTAAGGATGAATAGAATTAACTTCACAGTTCAAAAGCTTGAAACATCTCACCCGTTCTGTTTTTAATAGCATTTTAATACACGCTACAAACTTTTCTTATTGTTTTTTCACTAATCCAACGTAGTTGAATATTTCTGTGAAATATATTTACTTCTTTTCACTTATTAATCGACTCGATTATCTATATTTCTTGTTCCCGCAGATGTCTAGTTTTTGACTTTATTTTAAAATCTTACTCGGATGTTTTTCTATCATTAGATAATTATTTTCTTCTTAAGGTTGTGGTCGAATAGCGTTATAAATCGGTAGATTTTTCATTACATGCCACATAAAACTCAAACAAAGAAACAAGTAGACTTTTCATTTGTTCTTTCTTGCTAGGTGGCACTCTTGCTTCATATACTTCTTTATTTTAGGATATAACTTGCTTGCTTGTTGTTGTTGTTTTTAGCGCAAAACTACACAGTCACCTATCCGAGTTGTATTTCTTGTCGAGGGTTTATGTTTCGTTGTTGTTAAGCGCAAAGCTACACAATGGGCTATCTGTGCTCTGTCTACCGTATACATCAAAACCCGAATTTTAGCTTTATAAACTGTGAGACTTACTGTTGAGCCATCGGAAGGGTTGGGGGGCTCGTTTCAAGGATCGAGCCACGAATTCTACCGTTACATCAATTTATCGTACATGTACTTTTTTTTTGCTTGGCTATCTTTTAAACAAAGGTAATACTTTGTTAATAAGTTCAGTATAAAATGCTTCTTTTCACATTAATCAATATATACAGGTGAAATCACTGACCATTTATTATCCTCAGTGCTCTCGACATAAAAATAAACGAATCTTTTCTATCCATAAGTAAATCCCCAAAAGTAAATCATGGATATTTCCTCTTTGCGATCCAGTGGTTAGCGTGCCAGAATGCGGATCCGAAATTTCGTGATTTCTACCCCCGTTACCGTCTAAACAAAAATCACGCTTCGAGCTTGAGGCCGTAGGAACGTTATAGGAGTGACGGTCAAATCCCACTAATCGATTAGAGTAGTCCAAAAGATAGCAGTGGGTGGTGTTGACCAGCTCCCTTTAATCTATCACTTGAAAATTAGGGATGGCTTGCGCAGATAGCCCTCGAGTAGCTTTGCGCGAGAGTCAACAAACAATAGTATCGTATCTTTTCTTTTTCGTGCCTCGTTCCACATTATATAAGAGACTACTATTATTATAGAACACAGTCTTTTCCAGAGGTCTAGAAAGCAATTCCGAATTGGTCAGGCAACTCATAATAGTGGGCAAAGCATGCCAGTGCTAGAGGGAGTGGTCTGGGGCATGCCCCCCAGGAAAGTTTTGAAAATAGGTGTTCTGAGATTGAATATTGTGCTAATTTTACTATAACTTATTGAAAGTATTAATATTTTCAAGAACTTCTTTATGATTCACAAAAATAGGTGCTCACTAGCATTTATACTAACCAAAGCTATAAGCAAGCACAAACTTGTACACTTGTAGATTACACATGTAGATTCATGCGTACTACTATAAGTCTATCTATTTACCTAGGAGCAATTTTTGAAGTGCAAGTTAAAGTTTATAAAGCCCTACAGTTACTGTGACTGCTGCCTGGTCTGCCGGACCTGTTTCGGGAGGAAACTGACCCACATTGTAGCTCCTGGAGCTTTTTCTCCAGAACTTTTTGCTCCTTCGATTGGGAGAAAGTTGCTTTCCCTGTACTATCTGCTGTAAGTTGTTGTTTTATCCTTTTGTTATCTGTTCTTAAAAGTCCTCAGTCCACTTGGATGGGCAGTCTGATGGTAATGTAATCCCTTATCATCAGCAAACCACGCACATTTCTTGCCCGTGATAATGGTTTTAGTTTCCAATGGCAGAGATAGAGGAAAGGTTGTTGTTGTTTGTTATTAAGCACAAAGCTACACAAAGGGCTATCTGTGCTCTGCCCACCACAGGTATCGAAACCCTGTTTCTAGCAGTAGAAATCCGCAAACATACTACTGTGTCACTGGGGGTGTAAAGGAAAGGTTAATCAATTATTTACATGTGTTGACGATATTAAAGTTTGAGTGTTGCTGGCTGTAAGTAAGATGATGATACTTTACAAATAGATTTGAATTACTTGGCGTGTTGGGTGAGTAAATGGTGGATGGCTTTTAATTATAATGACTGCAGGATAATATATGTAGGATATCGCAATTTGAGTTATGAACATAATTTTGTCTTAACACTGATATGAAAGAAAGGGATTTTGGTGTCCTGGTTGATCAGGGCATTAACACTCATTTAAAGAATGTGCTGTTGCTTGTAGCATGGTAAAGAGGATTTTAGGTTATATTTACAGAAACATTGAATACACGTCCAAAGAGATTATAATATCATTGTATAGACCATTGGTTACGCCACATTTGGAGTACTGTGTTCAGTTTTGGGATTCTTACCTTAGAAAGGACATTGAATTGCCAAAGAGGGCTTGGATGAGAGCTACTAGGGTAATACTTGGGATGGAAATGTTACCATATGAGGATAAATTAAGATCTTTGAACTTGGGAAAAAAAAAGAGTTAGAGAATATCTATCTGAGGTGTTTAATATTGTTAAGGTGGTCGATTGTGTAGAGGAATAATCTTTTATCGTATTTAATGGTCAGAATGGTAAGACTAAAGGACACAAATATAAATTTAGCTGAATAGTAGTCATCGTCAGTTAAGAGAGCTTTATTTTTCTATCGGGGTGGGTGGCTTTTAGAATGAGTTGCCTTCAGATTTGGTAAATGACCTTAATTGAAGAGAGTTTAAGGGAAGGCTTGATAATATTTGAATGATAAGGGCTGGTTTTCAGTGTTTAATTTCCACTTTAGAGTTTAGTATAGCGGATTGGACGGCCTAAATGGGCCAACAAGTTTCTTGTCCTTAAATTATAATTATAACTATTCTTCACTTCTTCTGTGATTTTCAACCTGTAATTTATTTTTTCTGTGTTTAAATTCAACGAAGAATTTTGGATGCAGTTTAAAAATGTTTTTACTTAGTAATTTTAATTTTTCCAACTCTGGTTTCAAAAACCTAGGCCTATACACCTTGCCGTTTATTGTACTTAACATATCATTTACTAGTTCTAAGTAAGAGGTCCTCGGCTTTCCAGTTTGGTTGATTCAACCAAATGCATATTAGAGAGATTTGGCTGATGATCATAGGCATTTTTCCTTATAATGAGCTACATAGTACAAAAGATACAGACAATACAAGAAACTTTTAAACAAAATAATTACTATGTTAGATAGTCTCCCAGTAACTCAGCGGTAAGCTCATAGGCTTATAACTTTAAAGTTCGGGTTCGATCCCTGTGTACACGACTCAAATATCGCAGCTTTGCGCTAAAACACCAGACATTTTAAATTATTATTATTATTTCTATCATATAACTGTTAAAAAAAATCAACGGTAATTTTCCTAAAAGTAGTGATGAATATATACAGAATGTGCAATGAATACAATCCCTTGGACCATATTGTATATGTAATACGATTGTCTAGTGGGCCGTTTACCACCGTCTTTTGCCAATAAGGAAAATTGCATTGCGTTTGTTTTTAAGTAAAGGAGACTGACTACAATGCATTGTTGGCAAAAATGTTTGGGTTTCGATACGATGAGCTCATCCAGCACAATAGAGTTCTCAGGTAGCAGCGAGGATTTTTCCGCTGGATGCCACCGTTCCTTGTCATTTTAGTGGCGCAAGAAAATACCACTACCGAAGTTTACAGTTGTCATTTCTTTAAGAAGTGTCTAAGAGGAAATAGTTAAATCAATTCAAGTCAGTTTATTCGACATGGTACAACCAAATCATGCATGTATATAATACCTACATGAAAAATGTACATATAATCCGAACAACAACAAGTATATACCAAAACACGTTCCTCTCTTTATGCGTTTTTTTTTCATCCATGCTTTTACCTTCGAAATATTTTTTTACAGTCAGTCGCCAGATAAAGTCTTGTGTTTTTTTTTGTTTTGTTTTTCGTGAAATACCCTTACAAAATAAAACATTTTTGTTCTTGGTAAGTTTCTTTTTTTTCTCTCAAACTGACCATTTAGCACATACCAAGACTGGCAGATAAATGTTGATATAAAATTTTAGGAATAGTATAAAATGAATCATTTTCCTGTTATGTACTCTTGAAAATGAGCATTTTGATTTTTTTTTTCTACGATTAACCGTTCAGGAGATACAGAGCGTGACAGGCAGACAAACAAACATCTCGTCATTATCTATATAGATTGCTTTAAAGAATAACGAGGCACTTCTACATCATGTTTAACTGATATATACCATACGAGTCTAGTGATCCAATAGCTTATATTCAAATAGAATTAGAAAGCACAGACTGTTCACTTTAGTACTTTCACGATAACGAACTACAACGAGAGAAGTCTCAAGGTACGGCCAGTAAACGGATAAGCGAATTTTTACCTGTTCGAACGTAAAACTTGTAGTAGATTCCAAATTCAAAAGATTTTCAACTTATTTTTTTAAGTTATACTTTTTGCACAACACTGGTAAAAGTGAACTTTAGTAAGTGTTCTCAGGTAGCAGCGAAGATTTTTCCGCTGGATGCCACCGTTCCTTGTCATTTTAGTGAGCGCAAGAAAATACCACTACCGAAATAAATTGATAAATTTCGGTGAGTCAACGGAAAGTTTATGGACTTACAACGAATAATTGTGCGACTTTGCGCTAAAAACAAAAACAGCATAGTAAGTAAGGTACATTCTAATATTTCTTTAATGCTACGTTCATTATCACTGTTGTTAGAATGTTTAATATTTCTAGATTTATTTTTGTTTATTATTATACTTTTATTATAGAAACTGTTTAGCATTGTTAGCTTAATATATGTATTTCGAACAAGGGCTAAATCTCCTAAGCTGGCCGAACCTCGTGGAATATTATTGGATTTACAGCCAAAAATATAGTTAAAAGTGAGGTTATGAAACAGTGAATTCTAATCTGTATAAGTAAGAAAGTAATACAAGTTTATTTGATTAATTATATTCATTACCAGATTTGGTTTTGATCTAAGTAGATAGTTGAAAGTTAATATTTATTTACAATTCCTTTTTTTAATATGATTAGCGAGTTTTTTTTTTATTATAAAATAATAATATTTTCAACTATCTTTTGCCATAGTCGAATTAATAAATTAGTTATTTATCTAGTTATCAGTTTGTTTGTAATTGAGCACAAAGTTACACGATGGGCTATCTGTGCTCTGCCCAGCACGGGTATCGAAACCCGGATTCTAGCGTCGTAAGTCCGCAGACATACCGCTGTGCCACTAGGGGGGTGGCTTTATAGTGTTGAATTTTGCAGTCATTGATATGTCTAGGTTTTTATGTTATCAGAGAAATTAGAAAAGAAAATATTCTGTTTGATAAATTTAAATCTTAAACAAAATCTAAACATACACATTGGCTTCTGGAAACAAATAATTCCCTTTTTCATATATAATATAAGTTTCATTTGAAGATTTCTGTAGTCGAGAGTACTCTATTGATGTATCTTAATGATGTTCGTATCGTAAGCATATGCCATGATCTTTTTTATTTCAAGAACGATCAATAGCGGATTCAGAAAGTTCAGACGAACTTGCTGTTCTTTGTATTGTAAAAATATTAATAAGTATGCTTCTTTACTAGATTTATTTCACTCATTAAATTTTAGTTTAGCTGAAACCAAATGAGCATTAATATGAAATTAGAAGTGGTTTAATGGGCAACCTGATCTCATCATTACTGGGAAATATTGATCGTGATAAACGTGGTATTTAAGAACGTTCATCTAGGTTTGTCAAGTGTCAACCCGATAAAGATTTTCTAAGAAATTCGGAGAAATTACGTTTCAGCTGATAGTCTATACAGTTAATGAAATTCGTTTTAAAAATGGTTTTAATTAAACCTTGCTCTCCGAAACTACGTAAATGTATGTGATTCACCCTGCAGCACATTATGTACATGTGAGGCTACCTGGTACAAAGACTGGAGTTTCTCGTTTTACAGCCCTTTTGTGCTATTTAAAAGAATATGTAAAGACAAAATGTCGATTTAAGTAAAGAACATCTTAACAAGATCTATGTAGCACATTCATATACAGTGTAGACTGTAAAATATATATGCTAAGAGACGGCAATACTTTCATTAATTGTTTTTGTTTGTTTGTTTTTAATAATGCACAAAGCTCCCCAAGGGCCATCTGTGCTCTGCCCACCACGGGTATCGAAACCCGGTTTCTAGCGTTGTAAGTCCGCAGACATACCGCTGTGTCACTGGGGGCACTTTCATTAATAATGATATCTTTGAATCAAGTATTGTTATCATAACTGGATTTACTAGTATTAGGCGTATCACTTATAATTGTTTAGGTCTCTATGATATTGAAGAAATATAATCACAGAAACTATTTAAACATTACAGTTTTTAGCAACACGAACGCCACCTATATCGTAAAAAAATGCATTTAAAATGGTTACTCGATATTTTACAGATGATGAAGCGAATATTCTCAGCTGGTTAATTTCTAGAACAGTAAAAGCCAGTATGTTGACGAAACTTTAAACACTGTAAAAACCACTATGTTGACGAAATTTTAAACACTCTAAAAATCAGTGTGTTGACGAAACTTTAAACATTGTAAAAGTCAGTATGTAGGAGAAACTGTAAACATTGTAAAAGTCAGTATGTTGACGAAACTTTAAACACTGTAAAAGCCACTATGTTGACGAAATCTTAAACACTCTAAAAATCAGTATGTTGACGAAACTTTAAACACTAAAAATCAGTATGTTGACGAAATTTTAAACACTCTAAAAATCAGTATGTTGACGAAACTTTAAACATTGTAAAAAGTCAGTATGTTGGAGAAACTGTAAACATTGTAAAAGTCAGTAGGTTGACGAAACTTTAAACATTGTAAAAGTCAGTATGTTGGAGAAACTGTAAACATTGTAAAAGTCAGTAGGTTGACGAAACTTTAAACATTGTAAAAGTCAGTATGTTGGAGAAACTGTAAACATTGTAAAAGTCAGTAGGTTGACGAAACTTTAAACATTGTAAAAGTCAGTATGTTGGAGAAACTGTAAACATTGTAAAAGTCAGTATGTTGACGAAACTTTAAGCACTGTAAAAGCGAAAGAATAAATTACTATAAAGCTTCTACCAGAACTTTTATAAAGTTAGATAGAAGTTTGGTAAATCGTATATTCTGGAGATGTAAATACTAGTTTTAAGTACGGTTGTGTTAATTGTAAACAATTAAGGATTAGATTTTGACTTACATGATTTAATTTAATCAGTATGTTATAAAAAAAAGGTGACGCTTATCTTATACAAGGCTTATATGATGGAACTTGTTATATTACACGGTCTATCGGTACAAACTGACAGTCATCTAATCCAACTTAAATCTCGGTTGCGTAAACTAGGTAAACTAGCCAATGGAGTAAAATTGATTTTCGTTGTGTCTTTCTGCAAGTGGTAAGTAACTAAGCCTACAATGAAAAGTGCACTACTAGTACTGTTAAAATGTGAAGGGACATTTTTTCTGTATACATTACTATTGGAATACATTACATAACCATACAGCAATGTGAAAAGGACAGTGACTCATTGATAAAAAAATGGACTTTTAAAGCATCGTATGGCAAGCCTTTTTTTTAGGGGAGGGGAGGTTATGGGGACTATGGATTGCCTCTGTACACATAGGGTAAAAAATTACAAAATCAAACACATCCTTTTTTATTCCCATTCAGTTAGTCTTATAAACACTTTTAAAATCTGAAACTAATCAGTGAATTCTTGCTTATTAACACTTAATATTATATTGATGTTTTCATTTTACTGTAAAGACCTACAACTCCTCTGTTCCAGTCATTTAAAGCTGAAATATTTTTTCTACCTAATACCTCGCAGCAAAGACAGTGTGAAATCAGGCATGTCTGTCAGTAGTTGTTTACAATTTTTATGAATGAGGAAAAGGGCACTTTTGGGACATAAAGGCAAGGACATGAGACCACCCAGCCACCCACTGTTTACGTCACTGTAATCGTAGCTATTTCGTCAAAAGCAAAACTGGCTAGCAAATAGAAACATTAAAGGTAAACTTACCGTCCAGTTCTTTGACCAAAGCCCCCCAGTGGCACAACGGTATGTCTGCGGACTTATACCGCTAGAAACCGAGTTTCGATACCCGTGGTGGGCAGAGCACAGGTAGCCCTTTGTGTAGCTTTGGGCTTAATAACAAACAAACAATCTTTGACAAAATCATGACATTCGTTGAAGCAAGATTCTTAATTATAGTCACTTGTGTATAATAGTTACTATCAAACAGATACTACAAGAAACTGGTAACACACTTTATTCAGACAGAAGAACATTTGTAGAGAATTTTCCAACCATAACCCTGTTTAAAGAAATAAATAAGTGTTACACGATATGTGAATGTAAATCATCACGTTTTTTTCTTTTCGCAAAACGAAAACTTCTTCATGTTGTTGTTGTTTTACTGGAACAAAGCTAGGCAATGAGCTATCTGCGCTCTGTCAAC
>NW_013665745.1:66592-73585 GCF_000517525.1 Limulus polyphemus
GAGGACGACGTTTTAAATTAGCAACGGATTGGAAACTCTTATGGACTGAATCTGCATGTTGAGATGAGGACGACGTTTTAAATTAGCAACGGATTGGAAACTCTTATGGACTGAATCTGCATGTTGAGATGAGGACGACGTTTTAAATTAGCACTGGATTGGAAACTCTTATGGACCGCATCTGTCAGTTCAGTTGAGGGCAAACGTTAAGAACTAGACGTCGTTCTCATCTCAGTCCATAAGAGTTTCCAATCCAGTGCTAATTTAAAACGTCGTCCTCATCTCAACATGCAGATTCAGTCCATAAGAGTTTCCAATCCGTTGCTAGTTCGAAACGTCGTCCTCATCTCAAAAGGCAGATCCTGTCCATAAAAATTTACAACGCGGTGCAGTTATCACAGCGTAAACTTTCTCTTGAACAAAAATATGATGTCGTTGTTTTGTTATCCTCCAAAATTATCATAAAAAATATTCTTTACCTTGTTCAATTACATTCATCAGATGTTTTTATTCTGATATCGAAATTAAAGCATTATTTCGCATTTTTTGCTCTATGTGGCAAAGTTTCTTAATCGCCATCATCTCGTCCTTAAATCTCATAAGACCTATAGAAAATACCATTAAGATGTAGAATTAGACTTTGTTCCAACATTTTATGTGCTACTGTATACTAGTATAAACCCATCCTTTATGCACTATTCCAATGTATTTTCATAATTTCGCTAAAAAAACAAAGAAAGACAAATATCGTCTTATGATCGATTATAAAGTTCGATGATTTTCGTAGTTTCAAAGTACGAAAGTTTCTTTAAATTGAATTCAGTTCTAATGTTACAGTAGTAAATTTGGTAAGGTAATGCAATATAGATTAAATGAAAAATCTTAATGTCGTACTTAACAATATATATATATTTATCTTACGTTTCAAGCGGAATGAGTAAAGTTGATATGGTAATCACTAGGATTAAATATGATATCGCTGCAGTAATAGGTTTCTGTCGCCGATGAGATGTTTAAAATTAAGTCTTCTCATTGGACCTTATTAACAAACAAATCGTTTCACAGCTAAGTCGTAAACGTATCGTGCTTTTCGTTTGAATTTAATCAGCTGTGATGGGACATAATGGAGTTTTCCCGTCAAGCAAACCTAAAGGTGGCCAGGTGAAACCTTCGAACTAGTTCTCATTAACTAAACATTCATGTCGTTAACAAAAGTCAAGCTTTGCTTGCAGTTCGCAAAACGGCTATGCAGAATTATTTCGAAACTCAATTATAAATGAAATTAATACAGGAATTAGTAATAACTAATTATCTCGTTCCTTGTTAAATTTGCATGTATTAGATATTTTATATACTCGTGTAGCGTCATGATTAACAAAGTATAACACAAACTCGTAAAGATTACAACATCCATGCAATCACTTTTTTTTTTACTATCACTGAGACAAACAAATATTAAACATTTTAAACTTGCGTTGATCTTTATTTTATTCTTTGTGATAAAATTCAGGTTAATGGTATTTCGAAAACGTAAGAAAAATAAATGTGCACTTGTATCAGACATCTCTGGTGCGAGAGTATCTAATTTTGCTTCAGAAAGTTTCTACAAAGGCTATCTGTCCGCCACTGGTATTGAAACCCGGGTTTTATCGTTATAAGCCTAAATACTTACCGCTGTACCATTGAGGGACGTGGGGGAGAGGGGGGGTTAAATATTTGTTGTCGAAAACACCACAAAACTTGTACATGCTTACGTTAGAGAATATCAAAACGGTACTTTCTAATTAGTACTAATAGTGTGTCTAGCACCGCAGTTAGATATCGTTTTTCTGTCAAAAGTTGTATAAATAATATTTTTTTTTTTGCTAATATTAGAACTAGTTGTATTTCATTATACAACTGTATCTTCAAAGTACGCTGAATTAATTCTCCAATAATACGTGTTTGAAGATATGAAGCATGTATCTAGCGAAAATTTAAACCCTAAAATAAGTTTTAGTTAGGGTTAAAGAATCCCTTGTAATTATGACACAGTAGCAAAATACTTTATTTAAATAACCACTACAAACAGGTGTCAGACTGAAAACACTGATATTTCTACAAAAAATGATTTTCTATGTTAACAGTCCCATAATTTAGCTATTTATTGTTAGTTGTGAATTGCTAACAGTTCTAAGCGCAAAAGACAATAGGTGCATTGTAGTTTAAAAATAAAATCGAAATTTCTGCACAAGTGTGGCAGACTTACACTGTGAGACAATATAACCGTAGCAACGGTTCAACAACGTACCTCTGGTAGTCAGCTTAATAAAGATGCATTGTCTATATACGTGTGTAAAACATTAATGGCTGTATGTGAAATTGTGTAAATACTGCTGTAGAGTGGTTATCTTTAGTTTGTTGCCTCTCGTCACGTTTACAAAATGATATTACAGTTCAAACTAGAGTTTTTGGCTTTATCTGTTGAATCGTATTAGGATCCAATAACTCTAAAAGCTTACATTAGCTCTACGTTATTCCGATAGATGTTAACGTTCGTCAGCATTAGGACAACAATTTATAAATGTCAGCTAAAACAATTTTCTTTTTTTTGAAGAGTATTTCGATGTGTGATATAATTATTTTATGTTCATCTCTTGTTTTTTTTAAGGGTATTTCGATATGTGATATAATTATTTTATGTTCATCTCTTGTTTTTTTTGAAGGGTGTTTCGATATGTGATATAATTTTTTATATTCATCTCTTGGATTTTTTGAAGGGTATTTCGATATGTGATATAATTATTTTATGTTCATCTCTTGTTTTTTTTAAGGGTGTTTAGATATGTGATATAATTTTTTATATTCATCTCTTGGATTTTTTGAAGGGTATTTCGATATGTGATATAATTATTTTATGTTCATCTCATGGTTTTTTGAAGGGTATTTCGATGTGTGATATAATTATTTTATGTTCATCTCCTTGTTTTTTGAAGGGTATTTCGATATGTGATATAATTATTTTATGTTCATCTCATGGTTTTTTGAAGGGTATTTCGATGTGTGATATAATTATTTTATGTTCATCTCCTTGTTTTTTGAAGGGTATTTCGATGTGTGATATAATTATTTTATGTTCATCTCTTGGTTTTTTGAAGGGTATTTCGATGTGTGATATAATTATTTATGTTCATCTCTTGTTGATGTTTTTTTTTTTAAACGCCATTTCAGTGTTTAAAAAATCTAGAAAATCATAGTACTTGGCAATATTTAAAATTTATTTATTTATATCACAACCTCTTCCTTTTTCCTTTTAATTTTCTACATCTACAGAACACTTTGAAAAAAATTTCCTTCTTTTAAAGGTTATTGTCTACAAAAGAACCTGAAAATTGCAGACTTAAATGAAAACAATTGTCTCTATTCACAGTCACAAATTAACAGTTTGACAAATAAGTCGAGCATTACTATCACTTTCATACCACATTGCCATGTTTTTGTTTTAGATATAACAATTATGTTAATATAATATTTTTCTAAGCAATACTCGAGAAACTTGAGAATAAAGTTGGGTACTAAATAATAAGTATAAAATTGGATGATATATAAATTCGAAAATATATAAGACTTTTAGATATAATTGTTAAAAGAATTTCGTTTCTTTGAAAATAAATTTACCTTATCTAAGCCGTAGGTAGTAGAAGAAGGCAACATGTTATTTTGTAATTAACTCCTTTCTACAAAATGAACTTAACGGTTTACTAAGAAAAGTTCAAATACTAAAACTCACTACCAACGACAAATCGCTCAAGTGCCACTTTTTTTCTCATTTCTTAATTAAAACATGGCAAAGTCATAACTGTACACTAACGTTAGGCCTATTTTCACTCCGACTACCTAACATAAAGCATAACTTCACAGAGCTAAGACTACAGAGGGCTGAATATGTTATATCAAAAAATTTTGCAGCTTCACCAGTCACTACGTCATTATAACTCATGTTGCCACGTCCGGTCGCTCTCTATCTGAAAACTGTGCATCTTGACAATTTGCCTTCAGCGTAGTTTCCATTGCAAAAGGCTTCATATAATTCTGTCATGTCCAAAGCACATTACACTGCGTATTTCCATAATCAATCTAGTTTACGAGGACGACGGTTTCTTAAGGTGTGTTTTAACAATCCTACCACACAGAAATCCACAGAGTTGCGTCCAGTAACATGGCCAATAAGTCTTCATATGAAATAATATGAATACCTATTTCATCCTCCAGCTGCTTAAGGTATGCAGCGGAAGGTATGTCTGTAAGTGTTATCTTGGTGAACTCTCGCCCTGTTGGCTTCATTAACAAATTGAGATCCCTCTTGACTATTTTGTGCACTGTTGCCTGGAACACATGGACAACTTTTTCCACAGACCTAGTCCCCCAATGACTCAGATGTAAGTCTGAAGACTTATAACGCTAAACCCCAGGTTTTAATAACCGCGATGGGCACAGCACGGATGGTCTATTGTTTAGCTTTGTACTTAACAGCAAATATACACAATCCGCATACTTTTCTGTTCGTAAATTCTATCCTATTATAAGACAACGCACTTTGCTTACCACAGTTTTGGTACGAATTGTTGCAGGTATCTTGGTGGATGGTTTTTGTGTCTCAAGTTGATCCACATTTTTTTTGTCTTCTAATTCCATTAAGTGCAAAGGGTATATAAGCCTTACAATTGCTACTCCCCATTATGAACACATCTTTATGATTTTGCCCCCTCCCCAGTGGCACGGCGTGATGTCTGTGCAATTATACTGCTAGAAACCGGGTTTCGATACCTATGGTGGGCAGAGCACAGATAGCCCTTTATGTAGTTTGTGCTCAATAACAAACAACAACGACAAATTTTGAATGTATGAATGTTTTGTGTTGGAAAGAATTAGTTCATATCCTTTCCAAAAGTGACCAATTTTCGGTGTCATCACGCTACTTAAGGAAAAAAAAACAATCTCAAAATCTAGTATTGTAGTCCTGATACAATCCATCCCACCGCGACTTTATATCTGCTGTGTTTCTCACGTGACTTGCTGATTTGTTTATTCAAAATCGTTTTAAAATAACGTATTCAGCCTCTGTATACTGTTATTTGCTGAGAACTGAGCCTAACCTCGGTTAACATTTGAAGAGTAACTCACTAAATTTACAAAGAGTTACTTTTCCATAGGTTTTTAAATCTTTGGAGTTACATTGTCTAATGTCTCACTGCATTAGCTTTGGTTTCAAAAGTTGTTTTTTTTTAACCTTACCCTTTCCCAAACTTTATAAAACATTATCATATACAATTTTTCTGAAGACAAATCTAAAATATGGACGAATCAGATAAAATTCCACTTCACAGTTTTATTAGCTAAAGTGTCTTCTGACCTAAAAGGTGATTAGTGTTAGCTGTAATGCCAATGAAGTGCCTTTCATAAACATTTTTATAAAACTCTTACCAGAAGGAGATCTTTACTGATCGCATGTGCACAAAAATAAAGATTATTTTTAATCTCTTCAGTCTGTAACTACGTTAATAAATGAAACAAGGCATTCAATGTGCATTACAGTCACACAACATAAAACTGAATATTTTGACAACCTATATATCATAAGGTTTCAATCAAAGAAGATGGTAAGGACTTACTTAAAAAAGACTCTGTGCTAGGACTAACTTAACCCTATTATAAAATATTCACTTACATTTTTCTCATGTAATTTTAGAACAAACACTTGCTACTGCTCTAATAGAAAAATTATTGGCTTAAGTCTAAATATTATTATCAGAACGTAGAAGTATGAAAATATGGATAATCTGTCAACAAACTTACAATCACTAACTTATAAAAATGCACATATTACATAAAAACGTATTCATAAATATATCCGCCTTTACGGAATAAACTAGCTTCTGTACGCTCTGGTATTAAATTATAAGCATAACAAGTATGATAAATACACCCCAAGATATTAATGACAAATAAACTCAAGCAAATAAAAATTCATGGCAGCAAGGACACCATACTTACCAACTATCACTCCTCCTTTCATAGGAATCTGTCCCTAATACAAACATTCTATATGAAAAACATAATTGCCCCCGGTGACACAGCAGCAAATATGAATACTTATAACGCTAAAAATCGAGGTTTGATACATGCTGCAGGAAGAGCATAGATAATCCATTGAGAAACTTTGCGCTTAACACAAGCAAACAAAAAATTATTTGAAATAAGTTCGTTTATATCTTACCTGTTAATTCAAAACTGACTGCCACTGAGAGTTGAGCCAATTTAATTTTTCCCCACTCTCTTGGTTGTAACTCCTAGCCTTAAAGGGTTCTATGAACTGCCAGTAGAGATTTTCGTTGGATTAGGAGTAGGAGTTGTTTGCTTCTCATTTTGGTTTTTAGCCTTTCTTTTTTTTTTTCTTGCTCTTCGATCAACTCAACTTCCCTGAACAAAAAATATTTATAAATCAGATTAAATACCGAGGTAGTGCTGACATCTAGTGATATTTATAATTACTTTAGCATGACAAATACGTACTCTTCTTTGTGTTTCATTATATCTTCTTTACAATCCGATATGTACCCCGGCATTTGATGTAATATCTTACTCTCATGGGAGACGTTTTTAATCAATTATTATTATAAGTGTCTTCTGCCTGACAACACTTATCTAGCTAATTTGTTTATAATCCAGTAGTTAATATAAGTCTAGTCTTTATTAGCTATTGATGTTTTTAACAACAACCAACTGTAATTCAAATGTCTGTCTTCCAGAACTTTTGAGACACATTCGTTAATACTTATTAGTGATTCTGTCGTTAGAACATTATTTATAACAAAAAAGTCTGTTTGTGCTCCTGTCGTTACATGTTTTATAACAAAAAAGTCTGTTTGTGCTCCTGTCGTTACATGATTTATAACAAAAAAGTCTGTTTGTGCTCCTGTCGTTACATGATTTATAACAAAAAAGTCTGTTTGT
>NW_013665745.1:74585-99272 GCF_000517525.1 Limulus polyphemus
TGTTTGTGCTCCTGTCGTTACATGATTTATAACAAAAAAGTCTGTTTGTGCTCCTGTCGTTACATGATTTATAACAAAAAAGTCTGTTTGTGCTCCTGTCGTTACATGATTTATAACAAAAAAGTCTGTTTGTGCTCCTGTCGTTAGAATATGATTTATAACAAAAAAGTCTGTTTGTGCTCCTGTCGTTACATGATTTATAACAAAAAAGTCTGTTTGTGCTCCTGTCGTTAGAATATGATTTATAACAAAAAAGTCTGTTTGTGCTCCTGTCGTTAGAATATGATTTATAACAAAAACGTTTATTTGTTGTTAGAATATGATTTATAGCAAAAGTCTATTGGTGCTCCCGTCGTTAGAACATGATTAGTAAAAAGAGTCTGAAATCTATTTTCGCACCTGTCATTATAATATGTTTAAATAAAAAAAGAGTCTGTCTGAACCATCCAAATAATCAGTAAAATCTCGCGCTGAGAAATATGAATTCTTACGTCTTAAGTCAGAAAAATACAACACTATATAGGTTCCGCTGAAAAGTATTAATAAGTTCAACTTACACTTCTGACGACAAGAATAATTTTTCTTAACAAATTTTCCACTCTCTACCATCCTAACTCTTTCAGTCGAGGAAACTACAGCAAGAATCGGACAAAGTATGACTCAATCTCAAGAAACTGCTAAGTTTACAATAAAATAAACGCATAATAATTTGAAAGTAATCATTAAACCGTATAGCAAAAATATTTAATTTCCTGAGTTGAGGACACGCTAACACCTGAGAATACATTAAGGCTTTTTTTTTTACTGGACCTTGTTTTAGTACATTTAGGCTTGTTTTAAATGGACCTTGTTTTAGTACATTAAGAGACGGCTAGCTCAGGTAGCCCTCGTGTAGCTTTGCACGAAATTCAAACCAAAGTTCATGAGTGGAGTGAGCGAGATGTTAACGAAACGTTATTTTGGAATTTTTAGGAGCTGCATCTGATTGAGATCAACTAGCCTATTTTTAGATGCTATTTAAGAAATGATCTATTTCAAAATGTTCAGAAAATATCTATTGTATGAACACAGCGTACCCAACGCGATATAGCATGTCATATTGTTTCGAATTATGTGACAAAGTATTGTTTTACGAATATTAACTACCTAATGGCTGGATCTAAGTGCCTATCACATGCACAGTGTTTATGTCAGTATGTCTGTTTTCTTTTTTCCTATGTATGTGCAGAAAAGACAAGAAACACACCAAAGAATTCATTGCATCATATTTAAATAAAATAAATCAGTAAAAAAGGTCCGAAATTGTAATATATGTATATCATTGCGTGATATTTAAACAAAATAAGGGCTAAAATCAGTAACAAAACCATGATTATAACATATATGTATATTTCAGTCAGACGATAATTATGTCAGTCATTTCCGACCGTATCCGGATATTCACCCAAGCCACATAATGGCTATATTTGTTAGTCGTCACTAATTTTGAACTGGTAGACTGAAAGGAAGACACCACTAATTCTTGGCTATTACTGTCTGATCAAATAGATAAATCTGATTGTTTCTCTTATAACGTACCCACAGCCTCAAACATTGGAGCACGATTTGTTACGGTTTTTATTTCTTGTGGTAACGAGATGCGAACAGATCCAAATTCCATCACGTTAACCATGTGTCCACACTATGCCTTGTGTTTTTGGTACTCCGTATGGTGAGACCTTGAAGGTGGTGGTGGTTCATCCCAATAACGGAAAGGATACCATTTAGATATATGAAGGCGAAAGAAGAAAAGTATTAACTGATAGCGGAAGTGTGACAATAGCCGTTTACATACCAGGAGATGAACTTTGTTCTCCAATAGAACAAAGAACCATTAGATCGGGATGTAACGTTCTCATCAGAAAAAAGGATAATTTACCTCGGATTAACGAAGAAAATGAAATATAAACTTCATAACTGTTTGTACTCCTTCTTCTAGTAAATTAACTAAATATAATTTTAATATGTTCAGCTTGCAGAGAAAATCTAATTAACATTCACTTGCCCTTTTCTATATTTAGTAACAATAGGCATGCATAATCTTTGCAAATCCAAATCTGAGATATATGGTGTTGATTGAAGATATCATGGGCTAAGTTTGATACACTCACAAGCAGCTTTGAAAGTTGATCTGGGAATAAAAGGCCATAACTAAAGTAAATATGAAATGTAGAAGTGTTTGGGAATAAACAAGTTTCTTAAGTCAAAGATCACGGCTTTGCTTTTAACCACTGAAAGAAATGAATATTACAATGGTTATGAGCATTACATGGTGCTATGTAGTGTTGTCTGTGCAGGTTTGTAGTTCATGTGCTGATGGTTCTTCAAAAAAGTAGAGTCCAATAACAAATTCAGCTGTGAAAATACATCCCATTGTCACTTTAGCATCATGAATATGTGTATTAAAACTGTGTATGTCACTTTAGCATCATGAATATGTGTATTAAAACTGTGTATGTCACTTTAGCATCATGAATATGTGTATTAAAACTGTGTAGGAAAAGTTGAATGCAGAATCTTACGAACAGGTGAAATTGGCAAATCCAGACACAGGGCGACAAAACGTGCACAGTTGCACCCATGTGAATTGTGCTGGCTTGCTCTTCTATGGCAGGACCAACCTCACTGGTAGTTTTATATATACGTATATCGTTTCATTAGATGTCGGTGGTGTGCCTGCACATGGCTTATCATAAGTGCAACCTGTCCCCGCAGTTTGTGTGTGTGTGTGTGTGTGTGTGTGTGAACTCGCGCATAGCGACACTGTAACATGATTCTCTACGGATGTTATGCTCGCAGTATTGTATCCTTTGGTGTAATAATATTCTACTCCCCTTCCCCATTGGCTCAACAGTAAGTCTGCAGGCTTACGATGCTAAAAATCGGGTTTCGATACCGGTAGTGGGCAGAACACAAATAGCCCATTGAGTTGTTTTGTGTTTAACAGCAACCAACCAAATATATATTTTATTTTATTTTCGCTGTTCACATCTCTCTCCTCCTGATCGGTATTTAGGTCTTTGTTACCTAGGAGGGTCAGGTACGCGGGGACCTCTTCCTCCTTTCCGGACTGTGAATGTTGACTGTTGATACTACATGAAGGTCGGAGTAAACCGCACTTGCTCCGACCCCTTTCAGGACAATATCCATGTATGTATCCACTGTTACATTCTGTGTTTTGCATTTCTTATTAAAGACCATAATGCAAGTTACACATTTCACTAGTTAGAGGCTAATCGAATTCATTTTACATATAATACCCTTTTAAATGTATTGTTCTTAGGCTCTAATTAGTGTACGGTTTAAATGTCAAGCCGTAGGTGCCCTGATCACATCCTTATTTTTAAAATAAATGTTTACAGGTGAGAGATACTTAGGTCAACTCCCATCATGTATGTAATAACGATCGAGTTTACAAAGTAGGTCATGCTTTTGCCAACTTTTCTCAAAGTAATTTAGAGTATTATGCAAGAGTCTATCGGCTATTGTTTGTATATTAGCGTATCTGTGCATAAATTTTAATGGGGTGCTACGGGAGACTTTGTATGCTGTGGTGATTAATGTGTTTTGTATTTATTGTAGTTTATTTATGTGTTTTGGAACTGTGTTTATCCATGCCGGACTGGGTCGAATGTATGTTTTGTATATTTTAATAATGTTATCAGGTGATGTTCCCTGGGTTTTGCCTATTAGTTCACATCTCTGAACTCTTGTTGGTTTGTTTTTGAATTTCGCGCAAAACTACACGAGGGCTATTTGCGCTAGCCGTCCTTAATTTAGCAGTGTAAGACTAGAGGGAAGGCAGCTAGTCATCACCACCCACCGCCAACTCTTGGTCCACTCTTTTTCCAACGAATAGTGGGATTGACCGTCACATTATAACGCTCGCACTGCGTTTCTTTCAACACTTTATATTCAGCTACTAAGTTCAATTTAGAGTATTTATCTGTTTATGTAGAGTCATTACGTTGAATTAAAAACTCAACTTGAAATTCGTTAAATCGTAAATTTGTCAACATTTATAGGAGATGTCGAAGTTAATTACTCCTATTGTGACGCTTATTAATTACGTACTCACTGTTTTTTGTTGATAGAAGTTTTCTTTGGCATTTCGTTCTCTTTATGTACGTACCTATGTGGGTCAGCGATATGCTTATGAACTTACAAAGCTAAAATCTGGGGCTCGATTCTCCGTGGTTGATAAAACGCAAACAACTAATTATGTTAAATTATGCTAAAACAACAACACAACTATTTCTGTACTATACTTTTACAGCTATTTCTTATGACTAATGTTTTTGATCCCAGCTCCAGAACTTCTATTCTCTACATTAACCTATGTTAGCTCAGTTTTTCACATACCTTGGTACCTAGGTAGTTAGCCTTTGGTATGGGTTGCCTTCAGATGTGGCCAGGTGGTTAAGGCACTCGACTCGCAATCTGAGGGTCACGGGTTCGAATCCCTGTCACACCAAACATGCTCGCCCTTTCAGCCGTGGGGGCGTTAAAATGTGACGTTCAATCCCACTATTCGTTGGTAAAAGAGTAGCCCAAGAGTTGGCGGTGGGTGGTGATGACTAACTGCCTTCCCTCTAGTCTTACACTGCTAAATTAGGGATGGCTAGCGCAGATAGCCCTCGTGTAGCTTTGCGCGAAATTCAAAAAACAAACAAGCCTTCAGATGTAGTAGATGCAGTAAATTTAAGAAAGTTTAAATTAAAAAGATAAGCGTTGGCTTCGAATGTTTTTGGTTTGTTTTATTTTATTTTAGTGGAAAGGCCCAGGTCATGAGCCAACAGGCCCTTTGTTGTCCTTAAATTTCATGTTGCATTATGCTATGATTTCCTTTTTTTTAAATACTTATTTATCATTTTTGCTCTGAAGTAGTTTTCATGTTTCTACTTGTTCATGTTTAGTATATTTGCACCAGAGGGCGAAAAGAAAGCGTGCTGTCCCTCGAGTGTACAATTATTACTTAAGTTTAATCAGCGCCATGTAGTAAAGTAGGTTGAGCCAAGAAAAAGTATATAAGACCAGTAGTCTGGGAGATTGTATTAAGTACTATAACTTAAAAGTGGAAGAAGTTTGGTAAGTTTCATTACTTAGTCAATTTTTACCGATAAAATAATATATATTATTTGTAAGTTAAATTCTTTGCTTAAAATTTAAGTTTACACTAATGGATGTGAATTATGTAATCAGTATAAGCTAGCAACACTAACGACAGTAATACTAAAAACTAAAGTAACTTAAAAGAAAATACTAAAGTGCAAGCAAAGACATATCCTGTGTTAGTACTAATACTAGTAGTACTGTTACTATAGAGAAACGAATAGAATACTAATTAATATACACCAGACATGTATTTTACGTTACCTTTGATATTTCCAGAATCGAACATATGAATTTTGATATTTTATATTTAACATCTGGATGTGTACTTATTACTTCTAATCTAACACCAAGTTGCTTGAACTTCAGTTTTTCTACAAGCAGTTCTACAAACTCTATATAATTTATAAATTAATAATAGATTAGATATTTTATGGTCAGTTTTTAGAGAGTGTCATCAAAGTATAATCATATTAATTCTTTTAGTTTTACATGTTCTAAAATCAGTTGCGTGTGTAATTAGAGAATACTTATTATACTATTCTTAATTATATTATGGTATCATGAATATATTGTAATCAGCTATTTATAGTGCTACAGCACCTGAGTAAAGCTGAGTAATTTAATCAATATAATTGGTTACCTATGGGTGGCAATTACATATGGTATCATATAAAGTAATCAAATAATTCATAGATTTTAGAAATTTGAAGAAATCTTGTGTTAAGAATTATGTATATATATTTTCTGTAACTCAGTTTATCTTTACTTGTAGAATAACTTCAATAAGTTCTTTATTCCAGTGTTCACTATGTAGCATAAAAAGTATGCAACTTTCCATCAATTTCTCTAACATCTAATTCTTACTAATTAATGTAAGTGCCCTTATTAGAGGTTTTCTGAAAGTTAAGAAATCCACCATCAGCAATGGTGTGTATCAAAAATCTACAAGAAGTTGATATGGCAAGAAAAACTTTCTAAAACCATGTTCAAATTTTGCAAAGTTCAAAAATTTCCAATGACAACAGATTTCAACATATTGCTAACAACAGAACTTCTTAGGCCTACAACTTCTCATATTCTTGTCATTTTACAGCCATGTATAATTGTAAGTTCTAGACCTAATTCCACAAACAGTGGTTCAACACAAATTCTACAATTAAATGTAAGCCTAGCCTCAAATACAGCATTTCAGCATAAACTACAAGTTGTATGCCTAACTGAATGATGGATCAAATGCAATAGTGGTTACTGAATACTCAATCACTATTCATTGTTCCTTCCTTGTCACTCATATTTATATATATATATATATTCTGGTTTCTTGATATCCTGCAAAACCTCTTGATCGTTACATCATCATTATAGCCAGAAGCTTCCTTTAGCAAACAAACAAGTTACAACATGGAAAGTATAGCTTACAACATTAACTTTTATTAGGGCTTTCAAAGCACCAAGCTTATAACTGATCTTCCAAAAAAAAATAGTTGTCTCTTTTGCAGTTCATCTCAACATTAGTCTAAAATTTCTATAGTACAGTTGCTATTCTTTTCACGTAATGAAATAGAAAGCATTTACTAAATTATAAAATTTTTGTGTATCAAGAATGTGAAGAACCTTTTAAACTAAATTATTGAAATCCAACTTACTTTATTTTAATGGCCATTTCCTTCTTCATGATGTATCCCGCTTCCAAAAATGTTTATTTTTAAGGTATTAATTATACACATTATGTGGTTACATATTAAGTACCAGATGACAGACATTATGCTGATTGCTAATGGTTAATGTAATTAAATGAAAATAATGCTTATAAGGTTTCTCTGAATTACAAATGTAGTTTGAGAATGATGCCAAAGGATTGTTTTAACTTGAATATCAGTAACCCACATACATTTATACAGCTAGGGCTTGAGAGGGCTTGTTTTGTCTGAAGATTTCTAAACTTAGAAAAATTGCTATAATAATTGTACTTTAAACAAGAATCATGTTTTATGTTGTAGACTACTATAAATAACAGAAAAAAATGTAGACAAATGTGAAGTGATTTTTTGAAAAATTTCGTACACAAGTGGATAGGTAATGTGGATACAGTACAGTAAATTATTCATATAGAACTCTTCCTTGCCAACTGTATTGGTTAGGTTAAGATTTATGGGAATGCATTAGGCCTCTAAGTTACATATTCTCTTTTCAATTTTACCTTTGGTGAAAAAGAAATCTTTAATATATAAACTTTATTTTAATTTTTTATTTATTATTGCTCAATAATTTAATTTGATTGGAAATTTGCTATAACTGTTTGTACCCTCACAAACATACACTGTACCTGATAATTGAAAAATAGTTTAGTATGTAATCAGTTAGTATTGTTGTAACAAGAGCCTTTTCAAGCTGCTTTACATAACAGATCAACTAACAGCTAAATTTTACCTTTTTTTTTGTAGATGGTGAATAGAAGGATGTCTTAAACTGAATACTGATGACCAGATGTAAAGAAAAAATTTGTGATTATTACTTACCAGACTTGTCTACTGCGTCTAAGGTATTACAAAAGTATAAAGCATGTAGCATGTGGCTGTCACTCATCCTTAGAAGTTGATGAACTTTGCTGCAGTTTTTAACAAGGATTTAACTATTTGATGTGTCAACTACAGATAATTCTGCAATGAGGATATTACTGCATGATCAATATTCTAGAAATATATACAATATCACAATGTGGACGTTGTTAATGAAGTACAGTTATTGCCATGATATTTCAAAACTGTGAAAGTCAGAAGGTTCTGCCTTAGAATATTTGGAAATAAATGTAATATTTAAGTCAGAATACCTGAAAATTTATTGTTATTCAAGTTGTAATGATGGTATTTACATATTTATTCAAAGTAAAAATGCCTTTATTTCCATTACATTATAGACTATGTCAAAATAGTTAGACATTCTCAGGTTTTCAAGAAAGTTGTATAGTTTGTGCATATTAAAATTACTTACATTTAAATGCTAGTAAATTCTGTTCTTTCATAAAAAAAACATTAGTTAGGATGAAGTTTACTAATTTGGGTCTTTCCACTTTACATAAAGTTTTTAGAGGAAAGCTTGTTGGACCAGTTCTTTCATTATTAATTGTTATTGTTACCACACAAATTATGTGGCAATTTTATATTTTCTCAGTGGAATGGCATTTCTTTAAGAACCACTACCTTGCATATCAATTCACTAACCAGGAGAAAAACAATTCTCTGACATGTCCTATCCCATTACCTGATCCTTTTGATGCAGCAGTTATGACTTATGCAGAAAAACTGAACCCCTTGTCTTGTAGACAAGTCCAACCATACTTAACATATGTAGACTCTAATGGAACTTTAATGATCAACAATACTGCAGTTAAAGAGAATAGGCTCGATCTCAGCCACCTGCAATGCTCTTTTCAAACCTTCCAAAGAAAAGAGAAGGATGATGACAAGCTTTCATATGATAATGAACAACCACTCTACTCTCATGCAGATCTTCCAAAAGGAAAGGAGTTTGTTAATGTGACATGCATCTATGAAGGAAACATAATATACAGAGGTTACCATACATATATCATCAGAAAGGCTCCTGCAAAACATACCACGGGAAAACATTTAAAGCCGAACGTGTTTATATTTGTCATTGAGTCTCTATCAAGACTGAATGCCATAAGACATATGCCAAAGACATATTCTTACTTAACAAGAACCCTTAGGTCTCAGGTATGTATTTGAAAGCATTTTAATTTAATAGCAAACCTTATTCTTTCATATTATTTTGTTCATTTATGTTTATCTACTATTTTTAGTTAATAAGATATATTAAAAGTGTTTTGTGTTCTGATTCTGTTCAATGAAATTGTTCATGTTTATGAAGTATGTATATTTCAGCTGTCAGCTACCTGGTTTCAAAGATGTCGGTTCCAGTCTGGAAAAATGTATATTGGTTGACCTCAAGTTTGTCATGCTTATGATATATATGTGTTCCAAAACATACTTATTATTTCTTAATATTTCTGGCACAGAAGAAAATCATGTCTCCTATCCCACCTGTAATATCTAGCGTGGCAACAATTGGAGGGGGGTCTCTCAGTTGAAACTGTCAGTGATCTTATTCATAGTGAGATAGAAACATATATTTGTTTCAGTGATGTTCCTCAAGGGGGCTCTGTGGCTGCAATTGAGGGCAATCCTGAACATTCTGTAGAGAAATTCGATTCACTTTTTCCTGTGCCTTTTTTTTATTCTTTTGGCTTCTTGGTCCCCCCTCTGGGACAGTGGTAAGTTTACGAACTTCCAACACTGAATTCCAGGGTTCAATTCCCTATATTGGACATAGCAGATGGCCCAATGTTGTTTTGCTCTAACTAAACAAACTTACCCGACAAAATGTTGTTTCAAACAATGGTAATCAGAACAGGCTTTAAAAGAAATAAAAAAGGAGGCCACTGTGGGATAAACTGACTCTAATTTGTTTTCTTAAGTTGGCCCATCAAAAGTGTGATGTTTTGGGTCTTTAGTTTTCTCTCCATCCACGGACATTATGGTTCATGCAGGAAAGTTTACTGTTCAGTTATGTGACAGGAGAGCTATACCTTATCCGCCATGATTATCGGAACTGCTAGGTTGAAGCATATTCTAACTCTTAACTAATACATCTTCTCATTGAAATCAGTGGTTCTAAGGCAGAGTTTGTAGTTAATCTGAATACAATGTCCCCTGGTGAGACAGTGAAAAATCTGCAGTCTTAAAACTATAAAATCCAACCTGTTGTTTTCCTAACATTAAACTTTGTTGGAAGACTCAGGATCACCAACTTCATTTATGACAAGATGGAACCATTGCTAGCATGCACATTGGTTTAATTGTCGGCTTCTACATTTATTAGACTTTAATTTTCTACTACCGGGAGTTATGGTTCCACTCCTATTCGAGGGTCTCAACCCCCGACATCATCCCCTCAGTACATTGAAATACATTTTTGTCCATATCCAAGGGGTTCTACTGCTTAATCAAAACACCACCTGCAGCATCAGTGATTATTGTATGCCTTCAGGATCTGTATGAATAATGCCCTCACCGGCCCCTCCACCTTCTCAATGTGGAATTGTAATTGGACATTATATTCTTAGTTTTATCACATATCTAATGTCAGTTGTGCATATTTTAGGAAAGAAAATACCCTAATGGCACAGTATACTGAGAATTGATATGTGTATGGCTGTTAGTGGGCATGCAATTTGAATAATAAATAAATTAAGAATAAATTGTGTATTTTTCCCTGTGTATCCAGACTTCTGGGACAACCTGTATAGTACAGATAATAGTTCTGTGTAAACGAGGTGGCTTTTAAATTGATTGAGAATGCTTGTTTGAATCCTGTGAAATGGAAGTTAATATTATTATACACTGTAAGTAAGCAAGTAGCACATAGTAAAAGTTGAAATAGTATATCTATAGGTTAACTAAAATAAGGCAGGCTTTAATTTTAACAATAAAATTGCTAAAGAATTTTTTATATCCAGAGATTGGCTCTTCTCCATCACGAAAGTTTCACAGTTGCTATTCGCTCTCCATATTTATGTTACATTACACTTTTTCAAAAGGTTCTTTAATATATATATATAGTGTGCTTATTTTAGAACCAATGTATTGTCAGTGACAGAAATAGCATAGAAACATTTTAAAATACACATGACCTTTGATATCCCAAAAGTTTTCTCCTTCCCCCAGACATAATTCTCATTGGTGAATTTGATACTTAACTCTTACCTTGACTTGAAGAAATGAATGAATTAGGTTACGTTCAAGAGATTAATATATTATGTTGGAAATTGTGCATTTCACATTTAAGAGTAAAGGGTGTTTTAAAAGTAATCCAAATGAAGAGAATGCAAACTTTTTTTAAACTGACTGGTCAACTTCTTGATAAGATACTATTGAATAGGTTGTTTCACAATGAGAATAATAAAAGAAACTTCATTTCAGTTATCGTTTATTTGATGCATCTAAAGCAACTAGTGTGTCAAATTTAGAGACCAGGAAAATATGGCTCATGACAGCAGTGCTCATATAAATTATTTTACTGTTTGTCCACCATAGACTTGATGTTTTAATGTTGAAAATTCATGTAAATATTAAAAATGATGTTCTACATATTTCTTTTTTTTTGTAATTAAATAATAATTAACTACATCCTTGTGTATCATAAAGCAATGTTTTGTACTGAGCTTGACAGTAAGCTATTAGTTCTTAATAATAAAAGTAATGGAAAAAATATCGAACTAATCTAGCCGATATCACACCTCTAATCATTTAGTAAAATAGTTTACTGTTGAAAAAAAAATTAAATTGTAGTTTCACCTTGTAACAATTCATTAAAAATAATTTACAATTGCAAATGTTTGTTTTGTTAGTTTTTTTTACTGAATTGGTTTCAAGTAAAATAATAACAGGTTTCATAAACTTTGATTAAAAAAATATTTTACCATATTATTCCAAAACTTGAAAATTGATAAACCTGACAGTAATTGAAACTACAGGTTTGATATTCCAGTTAAAGGAATGGAGTTTTGATAGGTACTGGAGGAGAGGGTAAGAGGAACTCATTATTCATGTAAAGTTAATGTCACTATCAATGGTACTATAAATGAATAATAAATAAAAAACATTTACCTCAATTTAGATATTAATGTTCTGGACTGTTGACAGTCTGAATGTGTTCTCAGTGAAATTCCCCTGTTGATTATTTTATCATGAGTAGACTTGATATGTAGTAGTATATATTCTGTAGACATCAGACTGGAAGTGAAACAAGGAGGAATAAACTAAAGCTCATTTCATACTGACAGTGGTACCTGTGTGCAATCTCAGATGGGGGTATTTATTTTTCCCTGCCACTGAGTATGTGTTTTGCCATATAGTAAGCTAATTTGTTTTATTTACATTAACAAACCTTTTTTTTCTTCTGTTCAAGGTGTGATGTTTTTGGATCCAGAAGTATTTTATTTTTTTTAGAGAATAAAATTAAAACAACAAGAATGAAAAGCATCTGACATCACACTACCAAATGTAATAAAGCTTTTCACTATTAATTCTGATATGTTACCGTACCTCCTCTCACATAATAGCTATTCTTGATTTATGCTGCCCCCTCTATATGCACAATTTTTGCTTGCCACTAGCCTCGATGCTCCCACCTACTTTCACTTCTTTACACATGGTATAGCTGCACTGTAGCATACAACTGAGCATGCAACAACCCTCCACCAATAGGAGTGCAATACACCCTCCTAACGCAGCTGACTCCTTCTGTGTTATAGAGCACTATCATCACATGTGCATGAAGGGGACATCACCTTTGCTCCAAATTTCCCTCCTCTCCATCTCTGATTTGTTTTCCCTTTCCATTCCTTATCATTGTTTTTGTCCAGTACATGCTCTATGTTGTTAAGTTGCCCACACTACTTTCTTCTGTGGATCCCATTCCTATCTTTTTATATCATGGAATACTTCCTCTACCCATGATCTTTCACCTATCACCCTTACCAGATGGATTTGGCAGCTTATTTGTCTTGTTGAAACATCATCATCTGAGTGTTCTCATCATATTTTCCAAGTCTCCTCCCACCACATCCATCATCTCGCCTCTTCCCTGGCTGCCAACTTTTGTCGTCCATTAGAAGAAATCGTGGAAACTGGCATGTGGACAACACCTCACACATTTATTGTGCACTACCTACATCATTTAACTGTCTCCAACTATCATCCCCACTTTGGGTGCATCTTTTTTTGGCTAATATCGAAATGATGATAATGCTGTATGGTATAAAGGGAATCAGCTGCACTAGAAAGGTATGTCACTCTCCTATTGGAGGAGGATTGTTTCGTGCTCATTTGCATACTATACCACGTATAAACATGTGCATATAGGAGGCAGGATAAAGTATCTATCGGAAATACATTTCCGGTGTAGGAAAATGTCAACTTTCATTATATCCTACAAAATCTTTGCGTGTGTCTGTTGTCAAGATAATTATACCAACAGGACATTTTTACTTCTTCAATACCTGAAAAACATATCTACCTAAATTGTGGTAGACAAAATAATAAACATAAAGAACAAATTTATGTGTAATTCTGCTGTTTCTGTCTTCATATAGTTTTAATCTTAATGATTTATTTTCCTGATTAGAATGTAAAATTAAGACCTCCATGAAGAGAAAGAAAAACCCATCTCTAAACTTCAGAGTGAAAACATTTCAGAGTAGTACACAACTACTGCATTTTTTTTTTCTTAATTATATTTATGGGTGAAAAGTTTAAAAGATAAGGCTTTAAAAACTAATAATTTAGCATTAAGTTTCTATGGTATCTATTAATTGTTTTATTCAGTGTATCTTTTCCTACAGCTTTTGTAAATAAACATCTCCATAGATGTATATGATTGTGTCTTTTTTAAGGTTTTTCAGCTAAGCTTTACATTTATTAGCTCTCGGTTTTATTTTTCAGGTTCTAAAGGGTCTAAACAAGGTGGCTGACAATAGTTTTCCGAATATGATTCCATTTTTGACTGGACGTAGAGTTTACACTGATCCCCCAGAGCTTCCAGGTGATCAGAGCATTGGTCCATTTGATGATTGGCCATTTGTTTGGAAGAACTTTTCCAATGCTGGCTATATAACAGCTCTGCATGAAGATAGTCCTGAATTTACACTTCTTAATTACCTTTCTAAAGGCTGTCTTAATCAACCTACTGATTTCTACCTTCGACCTCTTTGGCTAGCTTTGCAAGGTTCTCCACTGTGGAAAGAAAGTAGTCAATGGTGTTTTGGTAATGTTCCAAAGTTAAAATTATTGTTAGACTGGATATTAGAATTTTGTAAAAAGCACAAAAAAATACCATACTTTTTGTTTTCATTTTTCATTGAAGTTACTCATAATGATTTTAATAATGCACAACTGTTAGATGATGATGTCTCTCAGTTTTTGGAGATGCTGAATAGAAGTGGGCTTTTTAAGAACACCATTGTCATCTTAATGGGTGATCATGGAAATAGGTAAGGACACTTTGAAATAATATTTTTTGTTAGTTAATAACATATTGATCATAATTCATTTTCAGAGAATAAAATATTGTTTATATTATCCATATTTTATTATAGTCAGAATGAGCTTTAGCAGAATAAAGAGAGCTTGAATTGTATACTCATGGCAACTTGTACACCAGTAATTCCTTTTTATGTTTGTACCTATATTGAGATGGACAGCCCATATCCAACCGCACCAGGATTTATGACCTAATTTGTTAGAGAAGATAATCGATTTCAGGTTCTGTATCATCTTAATTTTCAACGATGTGAATTGGTTTGGTTATTCAATAACAAATGCTGTAAGAAATCTCTAATATATTTTCAATGCCAGAAATTAAGAATGACCATTGTTGCACATTAAAACAAACCTTAAAGAAAATAGCATGACTTAGATGAAAAAAAAAAAAAATTCACACTTTTAATATATCTTTGCATGTTTAAAGAACACCCAAATCAAAATTTAGATTGATTTAAACAAGTGTTAGCCACATCATTAAGTTTATACTTGTTGTAGACTGATCTTAAGAAAATCAAAATTAACATCTAAAACGAGTAAATTCTAATAGTCATTCAAAATTCAGTATTTCTGGTGCACCTTTGTATTTCGTGAATGGAACATACATTTAATCTCAAGAGCACATTTAAAAACTTGTATCTTGCATATTGTTTTTGTCACCAAATATTCACATTTAAGATATTGCTTGCTTTATTGGTGTAAGCATATTATTCTATAACATAAGAACACAAATTTAAAAACTCCAGGCCTTATGTCTTTAACATTCAAGTAAGAAGTTGATACATGATTTCTTTTCCCAGTAAAGAAATATACACTTTGTTGATTTTACAATTCATATATCTTTTGAGTTACATTTGAAAGCACTTGGTGGAAACATCCAGTTCTGCTTTTTTCTAACTGAATATTTGGGTATGTTACATGAATTGCAATTCTTATAATTAAGATCCAACAAACCAGTGTAAAAGGCAAAAATTAAACTCTCAAAGTTTATATCTTCTTAATCATTATTGTTCATAAAATATAGTAAGATAACCTTTCTGGCCATCCTTGTTCTCCATTGAAAATGACAACATAACTAAAGCTTCACTTTACAACCTTTCTTAAATCATTTTATATACTGTTGAAGACTTAATTTTTAATTCACATGTTCATATTGTTGTCTGGCCTAATGGAGTTTTTATGCCACCTGCTGAGTTCATGGCTTAAAATCTGGAATTATCTTCAAGGTTTTTAAAACAGTTTGAGCCAGATATACAAAGCAAGTTAGGCTAGTGTTTGTGAATGAGTCTATTTCAGTAGATTCTTGAGTTGATGATTTACAGAGTCTGTTAGTTAATGAAACACCTACTCAAAATTTATAGCACTTACCAAACTACTAGCTAATGCAATGATTACTCATTAACTAACAGACTCTGTAAATCAACTATGCAAATCAAAATTTATAGCACTTACCAAACTAAATGATTGACAACAACAAACTACTGCATGCCAGATTGTGAAATCAAAGGTCCATGACTAGCATTTGTTGCTTCAAAACTACACTATTCACTTTAAGGTTGTGGGTGCATTATTAGAATGATTATCAAATTCTGTTATACAATTAGAAAAGCCCAAGAATTATCAATGAGTGCTGTTGACTAGCAGCCTTCTATCAGTTCAAAATTATAGACAACTACCTTTGTGCAAGTATTTTAAATAAATGTGTGTTTTAATGAAATAAAAGAGCTAAGAAATAACAAATGAAATTTTTGATTGTGTTGTTTACTTGTGAAGTTAGACCCTTTGTTAATTATATATATATAAAACTGTGGAGCTTGTAAAATTTCAAACAAAGTAAATCTCATTTGGTATCATTAAATAGAATTGACTTTGGATTCTTTGTTTTACAAAATAACCTGAAAAACCCACCAAAGAATAGAAACTGTTAAACCAATATCATTAAGTACTAATGCATAGCAGACAACATTTCAGATAAATAAGCTGACTTCAACTAATTTCCTTTGAAAATCCAGTGAAGGCAAAAGCTAACAAGAACTGTAACAGATCAAAAGAAAATTTGTACAAAAACTTGAAGATAACAATTATTCATAAAATGATAATTTACCTGTATGGCAAAAAAAGAATAGCCTTCCAAGGGATTCCAGGTTTAAATCTATTTTGAAACCATAGATAATAAGAGGTTAGAAAACTTTCTCATTGTATTTTGTTTCATTTCTTTTCTTATGGTACTGGTAGGATGCAGTTTTCACTCTTTCTTGAATGAATGTTTTCAAATAACATGTAGTGGATAGTTACTGATAATGCCATAAATTACTAACACTGAGTTTGTAATGTAATCCTAGCATATACATGTCACTTACATAATGCTCTAGAATTCATTTTACTCTTCTGTTTGTGTTTTATAAATAATTAGATTTTGAAAAGATTGAGATGATAATTCTTTATGGTTCATTTTGCTCAGGTATGGTAATGTTCTTGAGACAGAAGTTGGAAGGATTGAGGAACGAATGCCATTCTTCTCAATACATCTCCCTTTAACTCTTAAAAAACAATACCCTCATCTACAGAAATATCTAAAAATGAACAGTGAGCGCCTTACAACTTGGATAGACATTCACTCGCTCTTAATGGATGTTGCTACAGAAACATATTTTGAAAGTGAACTACAGCACGTGTGGAATACTCGAGGTTACAGTCCATGGAGAATGTTAATACCAAATAATCGAACCTGTGAAGAAGCAGGAATTCCTAAACAATTTTGTATCTGTCAACAATTCTACACTGTATCTGTTGATGACCCCATAAGTAAACAGGTAGCAGATGCCTTTGTAATAGAGTTGAACAGTATGCTGGAACCAGTGTCTGTGTTGTGTGCTAAACTGTGGTTAAATCGGATCATTCAGGCACAGGTAACAAAAGTTCTGGTAATACTTATGCTGATAAAAATAATATTCTTTAATTGTACTCAAAACTTTAACTGAATATGGTAATTAGGAAAAGAAGAAAATAAGATTTTCCCAATTAAGCTTAGTTAAGTTTAAGCACATAGAAAAAAAAAAGTACCTATAAACCAATCATTATGTTCTGCAGAAAAATTAAAATAATTTGAAAAGCATATTTTGTCCGTGCAATATTGGAATAAAATGCTGCCAACTAACATTTCAAATGCCCAGTAATCAACTACGCCAACTTTCTGTCTTAGGTCTCTTTGGTGTTTACTTTTACTGTCTCTCACTCTCTTTGTTATTTATTTAAAGTGAAGTATTTACTTCATTAATTCATATAGTTATACTTCACAAAGTTAAACCCTTGGTATACAAGATTTTAAATATGAGTGATAAAAATAATATTGCTATAATCGTTGAAGTTTTAGAATAAGAAATAAAATCCTCAATACTAATATATATATATAACAAAGCTGAAGGTTGAACACTGTATGCACTGTCAAATATTAAGAACAAAAAACCTTAAATATACAAACAATACCTAATATACACTATTATACAACTGTTTAGGAGTTTGTAAAATTGTTAGTGGTCTAATTATATTCAAACTTAATGCAGATGTACTAATGTATTAATAAAAAATGAAGTAATTACTTAATACAGTTTTAATCCTTTGAGTGGAACCAGGGACACTACATTTTTGATACCAACAGGAAAATTAATAGCAAGCTAAATTATTAAACAGTACTGTCTTGTTCATCCTAACAAAACAAACAAAAATTATGTAACACAACCTAGTACATACTATCACAGCAAACTAAAACTAGTTCGTAGTACCACTTTGTACATCTTACCATAGAATGTTGGAATTATAACGTAGTATCACATAGTACATACTATCATAACAAACTACAATTATTACATAGTACCAATTAGTATATTCTAGCTTTTTTAAATTATTCTTTATATTAAGCTTAAAATTTCTAGATACTTTAAAAAAAATCTTTATAGTTAAATATTCAAATCATATAGTCCTATCTCCAAAAACTGAAAGCCTTTCCTTCTTGAGTTTGTCCTTATGCTGTCAACAAAAGGTGACTCAAAATTTTTGAAATTCCTTTTATGAATTGCACCCATATTCTTCACTCTCCAACATTCCATGTGACTTACTGTGCATGTATCAAGGAATCTTACATCAGCTCTGCTTTCCCATGATAATTTTCTTGTTGTCTGTTCTATAGTTAGATTAGTTAGAATGTTCTTTCTGATGCAGAAACTTGTGGCACAATCAAAATTTCTATGAATTAATTGGAGGTATTACTTGCACAAGTTGTGTGTAGTATGCAAGATAACCTGGTAGTTTTATTGTCAGCTCTGATTGTTCAGTGTATTTTTACCATTGTCCAAACCACTTGCTAAAAATTCTAAGTTTCTTAGTCAAGATTTTGATTCTTTATAATGTAGTCTACACTTGTAATTAAGTGCAACACATGCAGTCTGTTTTTGGACACTGAATCTTTGTGGCTTTTCTCAAATCTCATCATAATGCTACATGCCGTAATACTGGTGTAAGTTTGTTTTTGTTTTGAATTGCCTGTTGGAAAGTCTTGAATTTAAGGTGATCTTCCATGCATCATGTGGAATGATCACCCAAACTGGTGACACTATCTCTATTTCTTTTATTTGAAACAATTTTGAGAGAATTACATGTTTTAAAAACAAATCCATCAGATGCTAAAAGCATGTCAGGATATCTTTCAAGAATATGTTTTATATCACAGGTTTATTGGATCTATAGTTATTCTTCAGTTTCAAGTTATGTAGACTCTCAAATTGTCTCAACACTTTGAGACTGGATACTGCTAGTTATATTGTAATCTTTTATTTGGTTGGGTATAGGATGTTTTTCAGAAGACCGAGTAAAATTTTCAGCTCCAGATTTTGTGTGTGGATCAACATGAGATGCATTCTCAGTTTCAACTTTAGAATTCACATCTACATCAGTAACAGTTAAAAAATTTGTCAAGTGAGCCACTTCTGATTTTCAATCACTTTAAAATTCAATACACTGCCTTTCTCTTCATTTATATCAAGTGATTCACCTATGATTTTCAATCATTTTAAAATTCAGTACACTGTCTTTCTCTTCTTTATAACATGAGCTCTTATTATATGAATGATCAGTAATTTTACATCTTCCTGGCCCAATTATGCTGGTTTCAGTTAGTCTCAAATGTCAAAATTGAAAACATCAACAATACATAAAATGTCACAGATGGCAATCATGCTAAACAGGTATCACACATTCTTTACTGAATATATGATAGACCACACTGCAGGTCTTAAATGAATAACATAAATAATTAATTAAAGATAATTATATCTGATGCAGAAATGATATAGAACACATTATAATAGGCCTGTACCTATTATAGATATATAGCTAGGCTTATTTATATTAGAAAAGCCACCATGCCTGGTAAGCACAGAGTGTGCCTACCTACTTCTCTTCAATATAAAGTAGACAACTGCTTGGTGCATGCTGAGGCAATACCATTTTAAGGCCCCCAAATGGCCTCTCGGTTAATACTGTCAGTGGTCTTAATCATAGTGAGATGGAGACATTTGGTTCAGAGGTGTTCCTCCAGAGGGCTTTGAGGCTGCAATTGAGGTTGATCCTGAACATTCAGGAGAGAATTTAGATTTGCTTTTCCCTATTCCTTCTTCTATTCTGTTGGCTTCTCAGCATCCCTGTGGGGCAGTGATAAGTTTACGAACTTTCAAGGCTTAAATCCAGGGTTTGATTCCCTATAGTGGACACATCAGATAGCCCAACATTGCTTTGCTATAACAAAACAAACTTACCTGACAAAAATGCTGTTCCAAACAAGAGTATTAAGAACAGTCTTTTAAAGAAATCAAACAGGAGGCCACTCTTGGATAAGCTACCTCTGATTTGTTTTCTTCAGTTGATTCGTCGATAGTGTGATTTTTGTGGGTCTTTTGAGCTTGCACCTTATTTGATGGCTTGAAGGTCTGGGAGCAATTATTTAGTTTTCTCTCCATCCACAAACATTGTTGTTGACCATTGTCTAGGATTTTGAAATAATTGTAGTCTGTCAATTATCTGTGGCATATTTATCTTTGGATTGATTTTATTAATTCATTAATGTTTTTGTGTTCTTTAAGCGTTACTCCAAAAGTATGCTCAATTCACAAATGTTAGGCTGATTACAAGACCAGGGAATTTTATAGATGCCATTTTTGTTTTGATTAATCTTTGATGAATGTGTTTCAGAAGACTCCTGAGAGTTATTTTTAGGTTTCTGCTATATTTCTTTATTCCATTTTCATTACATATGTTTAATCTTTATTCCTATATTTTTATGAGTATGACCATGTATGTGTAGAAAATCATTCAGGGTCTGAAACTCAAGGTTATAAGTTGGAGCTTAAGATTGCAGCAAAGCTTTTTTTGGTTAAAAGTATCTTTCTTAAAGGTGTTGCTAATATGGGTTTGAATATGGTGAGAACTTTGTTCACACAAGGTTTTGGTTTTTCTTAAACTTTGATTATTCGACATTTGACTGCTTATGTATTGATATGTATATATAGCAATCCGTGTATAATATTTTATTAGATATAAATAAACACATGGTTGCTTTCTGGTGGTGAGTGTATCAAAAGAATGAGCTGGTAATTTTATATCGGTTCTTTTGTAAAGTTAATCTCAGGATTAACAGAATATAGGATTTTCAGAAGGTTTTAGATAGGGTTATTCATATGATCATGTAATAAACAACTTGTTAACATAGCTTTTTATAATGATAGGATTTGATTTATTATGGAAATAGTATTTTGTTCAAAATTTGTCATGAAAATATGTAGCAAATGTTATGATGAATTTCAAAGTTTACTCATCAAGAATTAAGTTAAGCTTCATACACTGCTATATGATATTATTTCATTATTGTTTTTGATGTATATTGTTTTTTCAATCACACTTTTCTCTGTTACATAGTTGCAAAACTACTACTACTATGATGTGCAGGCATATTGTATATTTTCTGCTTTCCTTTAGCAATGTATGAATTTTAATTTTTTTTATTAGTCTGTTTCTATGCTGTTTCAACAAAAACATTTGGTCCAGAAAACCATTAAGTTACCTCATTCTTTGAGTTCTTAGCTTTAATTAATTTTCTAACTTGTGCAACACTAACAAGAATTTTCCTGCTTTATCGAATCCAAGATTTAAAGAAAACTTTCCTATATCTGTGCTACTTATAAAGAAACTTACCAATGTTACCTATGATATGCATTTAGGGTTTGTAGAAACTATTATCTTTTATTTTTTGCTAACTTCATTATTAATGTTTACAAGGGCATACAAACAATTGTTAATTGTTCATCTGGAAAGTTGGCAGCTTTTACATAATTTTTTTCTACTTGATCAGTAATATTATCTAGGTTTACAGAAGTATTTCTTGTTTTACAGTTTTATTTTGAACTTTTCAGGTAATAATTCCAGATGAACATGTTGCACAGAAAAAGGGCTATATCCATGCTGTTAAGATTCTTATTGAAGTGGGACCAAGTAGAGCTTTGTTAGAAGCTATTTTACAGCGAGATGCTTGGTCATCTGAATATTGTACGGTTGGTGATATTAGCCGCCTTAACAAATACAAAGGTCAATCAGAATGTGTGGCTGACAAAAAACTGAGGAAGTTTTGTTATTGCTTTTCTAGTATAGTTTCATAATGTTAATTTTTTTTATTTTGCCTAGGTCAGCCAAGAAGATTTCAGGTTGCTAATCTAACCACTCACAACATTTTGATCATGTAGTATGACATTGGAAAATACACATTAAGTGTCCATTGTGGCTAATTTTGTTGTAGATTTAAAGATGAAAAAAAAAGAATATATACTCTTTATTTTAGTTACTAACTTTAATTAAACATTTAAAGATGGTTCAACATTTCTGATTATTGTTAATAAATAAGATTTTTCATGTGAAACAATTAAATTCAGAGGTCTTTATTATGTAAAATATAGAACGTTTTTAAAACATAGCATTAACAAACACTGTTTTACCATTGCTCGTGTGATATCGGGTGAACACTGGAAAAATATTAGTTCTGATCACTATGTTTTTGACCATTCTAATATTTTAGCTGTAATAATGAATTTTTCACTTGAAATACTGAAATGCTTCCTTTATATGAATTTCAGGATTTGTGAAAACTGTATTTTGTTACTGAATATAATGAAAACGTTTTTGTGTATATGTGTGTTCATATGCACACACACACACATAAATTGTGTCAAATAAGAAACCCTGTAACCTAAGTGCTTTTGAAATGCCTTTCTTCATTGGGGACAAACTGAGGAAGAAAGGCCTACCTTTCAAAAGTGCTCAGGTTATAGGGTTTCTTGTTTAATCTTGGATAGATTTACTGAACCTTTGTGTTTCCTAATACGTATACATTTTCTTACCTATTTTCCTAGTATTATAGGAGCAGAATCACTATTAATCTTATTTTAAATAGAAAAAAAAATGCACAGGAATAAAAATTCTAACAATCATGAGTAACTTTTTGAGAATTTAAAAGTCAGTTATTACTTGCTATTTAAGTTTTAGAAGCAGGAAAAAATTACCTAACTATAATACGTAGTACATCTGAAATTCTGAGCACTTGTTCTTCTAATCAAATGTTATTATGAAATGTGATTTTTTTTTATTTTTAGTTTCTAACCTCTATTAAATTATATTGATAATTTATCTTTTAAGTATCCCGTATTGATAATTGTTCTTGTTGATGATATTTCATTATTTGGGAAAATTATTTGTGTTTAGTATTCTCGAACTGGTGTATTTAAGTGTGTTACACATGCATTCCAAGCTTTTATTTGTTGTTAAACAAATGTTTAAACAACTCTATTAAATTATGTACAAGCTGCCCAGTGTTGGCTAACAATACAAAGAATTAAATTGTGGCAAAATGCTACAAATTCTTCAAATACCTATAGAATGATAGGTTTCTTTTTTATGAGTGTAAAACACTTAAATACACCAGTTCAATTTTCAATACCTCACTACTATAATGGCTTGGTTTGGTCCGATATTTCATTGGTGGTAGTGTCCAAGGTCACTGATGAGGAGTGGAATTCTCCTAAACTAGTCTGGCTCACAGACACACACACCCCAATAAAAGAATAGACCATTCCAAGCTTTTACTTGTTGTTAAACAAATGTTTAAACAACTCTATTCAATCATGACAGTTCTAAATAAGGATGAACATTGCATATACTCCTGCCAGCAAAATGATTTATCAGATTTAACAACATATTTGTATAAGCTTAAATGGGTAATTTTTTTTATACATGTTTACTTTATAAAACAGTTTAACTTAGCAACAAACATCATAAAAATTACCTAATAGATTTGATTTTGCTGTTTTTGAATTCTTACAATTTTATACTTGTGGCTCTAGATTAGTGTGTTAATTCTTCTAGAGATAAAGTATTACTCGTTATGAAATGTATGTGAATTTTATATTTGTCTTGCTGTGTTTTTCATTAATGATTAGTGTTCTGATTGTGTGTGTCTTTTATGGTGTTATTAAAGATACAGAGGTTAAGCACATATTAAAATGATTTTAGAGCCTCATCACGTTTTTATAGTCCAAACATGCTTTATCTTAATAACAGCTCTGCAACATAGTTTCAATTACAAAAGACTCCATTGTAAGTCTTTCAAGTTCAAAGCACACCCCTCTTACTTGTGGCTTGCCATAATCTATTCAATCTATGAGGACAGTGGTTTGCTAGTACCCATTTCAACAATGACCACAAAGAAATTCATAGGCACTGCATCCAGTGGCTTTGCCAATATATCTTCATATGAAATAGCACGAATACTCATTTTATACTCCTGCTTGAGATATGGGACAACATGTCAAAATATAGTTCATACATGCTGTTCCACCACGATTTTAAATCAACTGTGGTTATCATAAAATTTACATATTCAAAATCATTTTCTATAATGTACTCAACCCTGTATTTATTAAGAAGGAATTAACAATTTACTTATGTCATGATGTGATGCATAAGGTTACACAAGTTTAAAAGTATAATATCCTTATTATGAAACATAAGAATGTAAGCAGGTTATTTTCAAATCAATTTCTAAATAATGTTTTCTTAAATATTGTTTTTAAAATGTACTGAATGACCTACATTTTATTTTGATATATGTATGAAAAGTGGTCAGCAATTGCTTTTGATCTTTTTTTTTTCACTATGTATGTGTTTATTTTCTTATTTTTTTTTGCTTCTTCTTAAACAGCTTTCTAACCATTAATCCATTTATTTGCTGAAATGTTAACATTGAAGTAATAATTTTGTGACACAAAAATATAATTTCATAAGATGTGCTTTAGTGATCACAAATTGATGTTTTGTT
>NW_013665745.1:100277-105708 GCF_000517525.1 Limulus polyphemus
AACCCAATCTGTGTAGAATGCATTGAACAGATTTCGGGCTCATCCCACCAGCTTTGGCCACTTCTGCAGTCATTAATCTGGGATCCATTTCGATGCTTTTCTTGACAGCCCTTTTGTCCTCTCCAATGGACCAGGACGACCCGGAAGCTGCTCAGTTGTTTCCTGAACCGCACGATGATTTTGTTGACTGTCGAAAGCGGGATTCCCAAATTCTGTGAAATTTGCCACTGACTTATTTCACCATCTGCTTGACCAACTATCCTTCCGCTAACAAAATCTGACAATTCGAGAGAACCTTGAGTTCTAGGCATGTTGTAGCACAAGATTATTAGTGTACGGACCATTTTCATTTATATAATGCTCTGTGAACACAAATTAGTTAGCATAAATCAGTTAAATGACGAAAAATTAGGTGTCTATTTACTTGTGACCACTCAGTGTATATGAATATATTTTTAAATATTAGCTTAATTTTTTAAGAAGTGTTGGTTTAAGTTAATGCATATGGCAGCATATAAACAAACTGATGCCACAAACTATACTTGCTTATCTTTTGATCTTCCATGATGGTAATTCTTAGCCAATCCTTGACATTTATCCATTTCTTGCTTCCTTAGATAAACTAAATTTTTCACAGTTAGTATTGGAGAAAAGTATTATGTAAAAATGAATTTCAAGATATAGTAAATATTTAATATGCATATGCTCATAATTTCTATTATTTATTCCCAAGATAAATAATTCCAGCAATTTCTTCCCAAAAGCAGCATACTTAACCGTAGTTTGTTTTAGACTTGAATATTAACTCAGTCTCTTTGACATTCCATTTTGTTTTATTTTCCTTTTGGCCAAAATGCTAAATGGTTCACTCTGTTCTTCCCTGATGGCCATGTGCAATAAAAATGTAAACAATTTTGAGTTACAAATATTGCAGTAGTAGTTAGATTTTTTTTTGAATCACCTTAGTGTGTTCAATCAAGATTACAAATATACGAACACATTTACTCCATTAAGAAGAAACGAATTAGTTATTATCTCTGTAAATTATAGCAATTCTGGAAAATGTTTGTTTGTTTTTTCAAAGAAACCGCAGTGTATTTTATTGTGTTACAAATAAGTGTCAGTAGGTCAGTATTTTTAAACTTTTTTAACAATAGACTGATTTATCTGGTATATGACAAATGTAATTATATGTCACATTTATCAGGAGCTACCTTCTGTTTTGTGTTTATACATTTTTGTTTTATGATTTTAAAAAAATGTTATGTAACAGTTAAGTCCTACTTAAAAACTTTTATTGATTTAATATGAATCAAAACACAACAGTGATATGGTACTGCTTCTTTTTTGGTCATTGATAATGAACAATTTGTAGTCTTAGAAGGTTAGTTTTGAAGATTAAGTCAGTTATGATGATCCTCAGAACATAAAATACCTCATAATTTAATAGTCCAAGTACAATGTTTTGTATTTTTAAAAACGTTGGTAAAGAAACAGTCTTCCCAGATTACGAATTAATATTTATAACATATTTGACAAATATTTCTTAAGTGGTATTATAATAATTGGCATAATGTGTTTTATGTTCCAAAGTAACATATTGTTATTACCATCTTAACATGATTTATGGCAGCAGGCTTCCAATTTTTTTTTATCAATGATAATTAAATCTTTTGTTGGCTTTATTTATAATAATCACTAATTTGTGATTCGTGCATGTCAAACTAATGAAATGATAAGGAATATTATAATTATTGTTAATTTAATATGATTGGTGACAGTAGGTATGTAATTTATTTACTTATTACTGGGTTTATGCATGATAATCAAGAAAATGTGATTGTAGCATGTTAATTAATTGATTAAATATATAAATTTTTGGACAATAAAATTATTTTGCATATGTTTACAAGAGGGTATATTTGTGATCACAGAAATATGACTAAATTTGTATATCTAAAATTGAATATTTTACTTTATTTTACATTCTGATTTACATGAGGTTTATATTTTTGAAATACTTATGCACAGTAATAGCTAATAAGATCAATTTAATAGAAAAGTCATGTTTTGTTAAATAGAGCCCATTTGTACCACATTTATTTTACTTTAATATAACCAGTGTTTAGAAAACATCCTGTTTTGTAGATATCTTTTCATGGGTCTAAGTGAAATGACATTAAAATCATCAGAACATGGTATGAAGATTATCATTGTTAAAAATCTTACAGTAAACTTGAGAAATATAGAAGCCACTTTAGATTTTTCTCCTTCATTTTGATGCTTTTAAAGAAGAAGAAAATTGCTTTTTGGATATTTTTAAAAGTGAACAGAAGAGTTAGCAGAGGTTAAGAAGAAAAGGTCCATTAATATGCCAAAAACTGCTTAAGTTAAAAGCATAGAATTATATCTATAGACTTTGGTATTTTTTGGTTTGTGAATTGGAAAGCAAACACCTTGTTCTTGGTAGTATGTATAAAGATTAAAAGAATCACAAAAAAAAATTCAGTCTGTGAACCCTGTCTACATTTATTTTTAGCATTCCGTATTGGTTTAAGGACCTTACTTTCATCACCTTGTAGGCATGGCCAGGTGGTTAGGGCACTTGACTCACAATCCCACCAAACATGCTTACCATTTCAGCCATGGGAGCATTATAATGTAATGGTTAATCCCACTATTCATTGATAAAATAGTATCCCAAGAGTTGACAGTGGGTGGTGATGACTAGCTGCCTTCCTTTCTAGTCTCACACTGCTAAATTAGGGAGAGCTAGCTCTCATGTAGCTTTGCAAAAAATTCAAACCAAATCATCAAAATTGATCACCTTATTTTTCTTCCTTTGAAAATGCAAATTAAATGAAAATCTATATCACTACAGTAAAAATAACTTTCAGTTATTATAAATAACAGATATACTGTCAAAACGTAGCTACATATCATGTATGTTAACACATCATAATTTTCCGAATATACATTTTTATCAGTTTATCAAGAATGCATATAATATATGGTAACAAACCTAAATGTGTGGGTTTTTTTACAGTCAGTCCAGACCATATTTTCTGACATGATAGTGCATGCTTACTAAAGATGTTGCATTTTGATGGTATGTTTTTATTAATAATCTCTGTTTCTAAGACATAAATAAGAATTATCTCCCACTTTCATTCATTTTTCATATCTTTAAATAGGTTTTTTTGAAATAAAATGATCAAGAAGCTAAGTCTTGTGATTCTTAAGATTTATCTACATGCACGCTTAGAAATGTTTGGAAATACAAAATTAGTTTACATTTGATATCCAACACTAAAAATAATTTTCGATGAAACCTTCAAATTCCGAGTCTGAATCACTGTCCTTGAATAGTTGATGCAACTTCTCTACATATCAAGTGCTAAGGCAAACTTGCTTTTAGTGATTTTATGGGTACTCTTAACGTTTTGATAATGTTTAGTTGCCAGCCATGACTGTAAAGATAGCAAACAAACATGCAATTAGAGATTATATGGACACTAACATTCTTGTCATCAAAGGGTTACCTTGATTATAGTATTGCAGAAGTCTAGATGTGTATTATTTATTGTGATAAAGCAAATATAACTCTTTGTTTATGAAGATCATAGTGAATATTATATTTGCAAATTTACATTAATTCCAATAACTATTTGGTTGGAGTTTTTAATATGCGTTTTACTTTCTCGGACAGACTCTAGTGAGTTGCATTAGATTAGCTGATAACCAGATGGTATTAATTGGCCCTAGATTCCTAGAAACAGATGTGCGTGGATTAACACCTCGTAGTTTTACACAAAAATTCTGAAACGAACAAAAAACTTTGAACTTTAGTGACTCCAAACTATGAGTTTCCCCCTCATAAACAAGTTTATATTAGGAATCCTGGCACACAGAATGCAGTGAAAGCACGTGCATCTCCTAGTTTTTTAGAATTATTCCTTATGTAATGATAATTATTAGGTAGTTTATGCAACTGAATCAAATCATATTGTTCAACAAAAAAAATAATAGTAGTTCAAGACACTTCTTTTTAGACTTGATTTTAATTAGTGTGTGTGTAGTTGTTCTGTTTTTCTTGTAAGTGAGAATTAAATACTGTTTTGCTGCAAATCTTGGAATGACCATTTCTTATTCTTGAAACTTTTAAAAATTGTTTTTATTCTTGTGTTCCTTTCTTCTTTGTAGATGTGAATTCAGTGCAAGCTTTTTACTATAAAATGATCAGGTGGTACTACTCAAAAATTCCTAAATATCTTCTGCCATTAACTTGAAGATCTAAAAACCCTTTACACCACTTACTCTTCTCTGGGTTGATTCAGACACAGTTTGACTGTTACATCCAACCTGTTCTTGTGTTATCCCGTTGCTTTTTCCTACAAAATTTAAATGTTTATAACCAAATTCTCCATGCAGACATGGGTCCCTTCTAATTATCTTTTGTTTCTCGAAACTTACATTTTTATACCCTTATATCTTCAAATCACCTATTGCTATAGCCATAGTATAGGTCTGTTATTTTGACTGTTAAGCAGAGACCCACAAAATATTTGCAGTCAAGTTAGTATCTTTATTGCAATAATATTTCTTTAAATATAGGATTTCTAGAATAATACGAAAGAATTTAATTGCAGACACCAAAACTTACAAGTTCACTTATCTTAAGCCTTTGATAAACACAAACTTATGTATATTTTTTGCTTTAGTTTAGTTAGGACTAAACTTTACCATGCTTATTACTATCAATAAATAAACTTACAACGTTATTCTACAACCTAACATTACACCTTTTTGAAAACTGTGATAAGCTTTGAATATGTGGTTGTACAGAATGTCTACTAAAGTATATTTACATCCCTCCTTTTGTCTACATTCATTGCAATGAAGTGTGCACGCATGCACATTTTCAAGACAGGCAAAAACTAAGTATTATTATTATTATAACAAATTGTTTTGTTCAATTGAAACATTTTGAAAAAAATAATGACCTAATAAAGATGACTTACATTATACCTAATTCATCAACTGTTATGTCAGATTGAATAATTTTATTATCAATACAAGTTACACGTAAGTTGTCCATTCATCTAATTGTATCATTTATCGTAATAAAACAAACTTTTGTTTATTGGATAGTTGTGCAAAATTATGATTTATTTTGTTATATTATGTAATAATTTCTACTAGAACAACTGTTATAATTCTAGAATAATAAATAGTTTTAATTGTGAATAACAAGCAAATTACAAAAATTTGCTATGATCACTCTGCCATAAGTCATCATTTGAGTAAAATGAAAGTATAATGCTTGGAGATGGCTTGAATGGGTAATGAAGAAAAACTTTAATACATGTTTAACATAACAGCAAATGTACAACATTTTCGACAAGGCTTATATATATACAGTATGTAACAA